>NC_072839.1:17064406-17179406 GCF_027744805.1 Dunckerocampus dactyliophorus | reverse complement strand
TTGAAAAATGACAGCTTCGGCTTGACTTTCATCTTGAAGGTATTTCAAAATAACACATTTTAGAACTGTAATTGTAATAACGTCAAAACGTGGTATTTTTGCCCCAAGTTATCGTACCGTCAGAACAGCAGTACCAGCCCACGCCTACAGTACAACCCACAGGAAACGAAACAGGAGGTGCACAAGGAGGCCTTATTCATTAGAAGCTCCCATCCCTTCCAATTCATATTCTGGACTATACATTGCTGTGGAGATTATAGTCTAGATTATACAAGTAGTAGTACGTATAAGTATTGTGTATGTAGTGTACTAATGCAGGTACATACAGCACGTATAAGTATTGTGTATGTAGTGTACTAATGCAGGTACATACAGCACGTATAAGTATTGTGTATGTAGTGTACTAATGCAGGTACATACAGCACGTATAAGTATTGTGTATGTAGTGTACTAATGCAGGTACATACAGCACGTATAAGTATTGTGTATGTAGTGTACTAATGCAGGTACATACAGCACGTATAAGTATTGTGTATGTAGTGTACTAATGCAGGTACATACAGCACGTATAAGTATTGTGTATGTAGTGTACTAATGCAGGTACATACAGCACGTATAAGTATTGTGTATGTAGTGTACTAATGCAGGTACATACAGCACCGATACCATAAAATACATGAATGCCACCCAGCCTGACGTGTTGGTGCAGACTGGCTGCCTTGGCGGTGAAAGCGAGGGAGGAGTACGAGCACACGACTTCAGGCCACCACCTCATTCCTTTTCTCTTTCCTCACATTGTGTGAATTATGCATTGCACCTCCCAGCAACTTCTCCCCCCAAGACCAGCAGTAGTTGTAGCTCCACCTGAGGAGAGGGATGGTTCTCACGTCTTCAAAGGGGACATCAGTCAAGTCTCCACATTGTTTTTACCACCCGGTGGCGATACAAAACTTCTCCATCAGTACCCCATCACTCACCAGGTGAAAAGCAAGGGGATGGGGCCCACACTTCTCAGAAAGTGGAACACTTTTTTTTTTTTCGAGCCAAGTTCCGCAACAAACTTTGAGAAGGGGTGGGGTTTGGAGAGGCTGAGATCAAAAGCCTGCAAGTTTGTGGTGAGCGGACCCAATCACCAAGAGGGCCAAGGAAAGGAGGAGAGACAAGGGCTTCCTTTTAAATTGATCCCACTGAGACCCTCAAGGTTCCCCTCCTAGGACTCACAGAAAAGCGATAAAAACCTGGCCCCGTGGATCTGACAAGGAAGGGGTGGGGGGGTTGTTTTGGAGGGTGGGGGCACAGAAAGAACAGAGAACTGTGAGGGACTGACGCCAGTTGTGGCAGATCAAGAGAGGTGGTGAGGTAGACAAAAAGGTGGGCTCATTTGCTAATCCACACGATCCGTGCATACACGCTTACGTAAGCTCACATGCACACTCAAACATTATTACTTAAAAGCAGCGTTTTGAAAAAGCCATGTAAACACCTTAAAACACCACCGCACACCTTCCTAGACTGTGATGGAAGTGGGATTTGAATGTAAGTGAGAAGTTATTCCCAACTGAAGGAAGTCACTCACACTGTACACATGAAGGACATGAATGACAAGAATGAAATCATCAAGTCATAAGAGCACAACTCCGTACTTTCTCCCTGCAGTTGTCTTGCAGGCCTTTCTACAGCCTTCAAGTATTGGATAACCTGTTCTCTTCCCAGATCTCCTTGTAACAGCGCACAGAATCCATGACCCCTCTCGCATCCAATCCATCACTACTTTCCTTAATGACGGTCGCCACAGCTGAGCGTTTGGGACCAAAAGAGCGGCCAATATTGGATTATATAACAGGAATACAACTCTGACGTGTGCATGTGAACGTACTACCTGGGTTCCGGTAAAGAACCAGAGTGGAGAGTACCGGTAGTACTGGTGGTACCAGCTAGCCAACCAGAAGTACACATGATGATGTGCACAAACAAACAATTGCAAGTGCCTCTTTATTTATTTATCTATCCAGGCTCAGCAGCAGAGTCTGGACACTTTCACTCTGGCCTGAGATGAGAGTCTGGACGAGACTGGTGTGGTTGCACGCATCATGTTGGTCCCTCCAAGGAACAAGCGCTATCAGAGCCACCCAGAGACTCCACAGCCTGCCAAACTCATCGCAAACCTACCAACTGCCAACACGCGCACAAAATACACACCAGCAAAGATGTCTTTTATGCTCACTAGGTTTCCAACCATCATCAAAGAAGGAACAGTCATGTGATGCCAAATGACCCAATAAGAAAAGAATCCTCTGGGAGGCTTATTTAGTTAGGGCGCTGGCTCCAGAAAGTGGGTTCATGAAGGTGAGAAGGGTGCTCAAACAGCCACAACTTCTGCAACTGAACAGGAAAGAGCAACGAGCAAAGTGCACGTTTGTTTGAAGCATCGTTTCCTTGATGATAAAGAAACACAAATCCATGCTAAACAGATATTAAAGCGTGTTTTGTTTTATTCACTATTGAAGTGTGTTTGTCACTTGTATGTTCTTGATATGAGATGTTATCCTCTGACACCTACAGACCTGTTTTCATGTCCTCTATTTGGATTTGTTGGGTGTACACAGCAGTTACTGAACCGATAATGATCAGGCTGAGATGAGGGAACCATGACATCATTCCCATACATCCAATACCATTCAAAATAGCTCTGATAATCAATCGTTTCAAAAAAGCACTCCAAAGAGGCGGGATAAGCTGTAGTGTGTGGGTGAGCAAATCAAGTGCTCCTTTTTCCTCCTGCCTGTGACGTTAACGGCCTGTCGTAACTTCCCCTGAGCTCACTTGTAAAACAAACATTGACTGTTTCAGAGAAACACATTTCACATGCTAGTTGTACCAAATGCTCCGCGTTGAGGGGAAAAAACCCCCATCAAGCACACAAAAAACTTTATCAGCTACCTGAAAAGCATTTGAAAAGTGCAAAAAAAGTGCCGGAAACCTCTGTGGCGTCACGCCGGCCGCTTGGAGCATGTGCCCGAATACAGCGCACCTTGATGGGCCACGCCAGGTGGCTCCTCCCCCTTAATCAACAAATCCTAATTCGTTCCATTCGTTTTTACCCTCCATTTGTGCCCAAACTACATTTTAATGTAAATGTAGAAAAGTTAGGAGTTATCTGTATCTACATTGGTCTTGACAAGCACAAAGTTATTGGTGTTGGTTGGGAAAAAAAGAAATGGTGCATGTCTAGTATTTGTGTCTTACCTGCAATTGGCAGTATTTTACTTGAGTGTAAGATCAATGATAGTCCAACCATCTTTTTCATTTCCCTGCTACGGTTTTGTTTGCTTGCATGAGTCTCCTGCAGCGATGGAGGCCCAGATAATAAGGAAAACACACCGACTGGTTGTTAGCATTGCTTTTGGTATAAGCATTGCATGGGTACGCTTAAAGATAGAATTCAACGACAGCACATGTCAATTTGTGCTGCGTTTGTTTCATGGTCCAACAGAAGCAGCATTGGAGGAAGAGTGCAGATTAGGATGCCCTCTTTTTCCTCCCAATCAAGCCTGTTTTAATCCTACATTAAACCTAATGGAGTTGACAGTAAAATGAAACTACCATTTTCCAGTGGTTTGATAAGATAGCGTGGTAGCAGATTACTTAGCTGGGTGACATTTATAGCCTACAATAAAGCAACTAAGCTGTGATGGATAGCCAGCACTCTGCATGAATAATTCACAGCCTAATAAATAAGCAGATCTGGACTAATATCATTAAAGTGCCCTCAGCTTTAACACACCCCCTTACCCCTGATAGCCATCTGGGCCAGCCGTACCCCTTTCCCCGCGTCCGATGCTCTGGAATCACATGACTAATCGACTTCAACAATGTGACATTTCATTCAGCCGACTGTTTCTTCCATTCACTGCAAACGTCGACAGGAGAACGCAAGTGAAACATTCCCTCGGTTGCCACAGACGCTAACCTTGTGGCGTGGAGGACTTAAAGCCAAAAGAGTGCTGGGAGCCGACCCATCAGGAGCAAATACAGTAAGAGGATGTGTTTAGAACACGGCCACAGAAGAAAGGGGTTCCTTGCCATTGAAAGAAAGAAGAATCCATTTCAAGCTTCAAAAGCTGCCAAGTATCGTTGATTTCATGTTTCAGCCCCCCCTTGCCTTTTGCATGACTGAACAGCACATTCAAATGTTTACGAGACACAAAATCAAATGTCAACCTATACAATATCCAAACTAGATTCTTTTTCCTTAAAGACAACAGTTACTACGCACGTGACCACACTCACTTCACGACACGAGACGACACACAAAATCGAGGCCATGAGAACGAGACAAGATTTTAATATTCCTTTTAAGAAAAGTACATGAAAAAATGTATAACAAAGTGCAATCTACTCATTTAATTTCTACGTTACACTCTACTGCACTCTGTGTGCAAGCTAGCGGCCCCGCCTCCACCCACCGAGACAGCGACTGTATGACCGACGTTCATGCCGTTGTTCTATGGAAGGAGGTGTAGAAAGCAATGCACAGAGTGAACTCTCTCCTGAAGCGAGAGACGAGGAAAACAGGTGGCAATATATTGATTACCCCCTTCATTTTCAGTGATTGGGATTCATTTGTCTATCATTGTCCCAGGCCTTTCATCTCCAGAGAGTTTGTGACACCCCTACGCACGGGCTGAGCTCCTTTTATTCCCAAAATGCGCCAAGAACAGTACGCCACTTTTCCACCAGGACCACACCTCTCATACCAACATGTGGATAAAAATGCATGAATATGAAGTGAAAAGCATATCAGTGATAGCAACAGTTGACTCCTTTGGAAACACTGATGGCAGCTAATACTTGTAGAACACCGGGAGGAGGTGTGGGGAGCTCATTTGTCTCGTCTGTGAAGTACATCGACAGGCCCATTGATGCTGACATCTCTTTAACATGAGCTCGGAGGGTGTTTGGCCTCCCCTTCAGTCGCTTGTGAGCTGCAGAGCCTGGAAATGATTAGGCCTGGGAGGGCAATTAGCCCGAGCATCGCTGGGCTAAATATAGTGCAGCTTGGCCCAGCTCCGCTCCTGGGTCATGTCCACACTGCAGCCTCCACGCACATGTTAGCACAATCTGGATCCTTTCATGACTGCTGCCAAGGCTGCGCTGACTCAGACCAGATAACATAACTCCATCAGGTGTCCCGTGAGGGAAGGAACCACAAAGGGTAAAACCAAGGAAACCATTCCCTTCAGTCTAAAAGACTGAAACGGAGACGTTCATTCTTCTCTCCTATACTGTACGCCATCACCCCTCTTGGACAATTTCTTCTCCAAAATGCCACATTTGGAAAATGATGCTTTCCCACAGTCTGGCAGCCCCTTAACTAAATTCCAAGAAGGAATGCTTCCCGTCTCATAGCCCCCTGCCCCAGCAGTCCTCGTATCTCCTGCCCCTGTGAGAAAAGAATTCAGATTTGATGCTTTAGAACAGGAGGCTGGCCTACTCATTCACCTGGGAGAGGCAAACTAGAAGGTTAGAAGAGCCTGGGAATGTTTAACATCTACAAAGCAATCCCAACATAGCCACTGCTCTGGGAATTGGACAGGAAATACGGAGAGTAACCCTTTCCTGCCTGACAGGAAAGACCAGAAGTGATTTAGGCTATGAAGAATACGCACCGCAAACCCAAAAACAGCCTGTTGCCAAAAGATGATTCATTTCCACAAATGACATATCAATCATTTCACATTGCGACCTTTTCATTTCCCCTGAAATGTGTGGCAATTACCTTTAACCTTTAACCTTTACACAGCAGCTTAATACGGGTCATTCATTCAGTATTCATAAAACAATACACAGTCTGCTAACAATAAACACCAGTTTATCCTGTAGTTTGAAATCATGTCCTTGTCGTAAACATTCTGTACCAAGAAATGTGACGCTTCCCCACCGCTCAGCAGCACAACTACCCGCCGCCCTTTCTGGAGAGCCAGGCGCTGCTACAATATAATCACTGACCACGGAAGAAGATCCATCAACACATGGAATCCGACCATTCACAGCGCACAACTATGGTGCGTTCAAGGACCACCGAACAAAGTGCAAAATCTCAATTCTCCAGGAAAAACCATCGTCAATGAAGCCTGAAGACAGAAACAAAGAGATCGCTGGCTTCCTAACAGTGCTACATGAATGTTGTACATCAGATGACATGTTTATCAATTATTACACACGTGTTGTGAGTGATGAACAAAGCCTACAAAAAAAAGTTAACCAAAAATCTGCATATGTGCAGATCGGTGAAAGCTGAATGGTGAATGTGTGCGGATCCACTGTCCACTGAATGTCCTATTTAGCAAGTTAGTGCAGTGCGTCGCGTCATCAGCCTAATTTACATGAATCTTCTTGGGTCCTCCCTGCTGCACAAAGGCAACATTATGAATCACGGGAAGCTTTTAGTTCCAGGAAGTACGGTAGAATCACCAAAAGGACCAAACGTGTGAGCCTGATTTGCAAGTTTGCTGAAGGTGGGATGTCAGCAAACCCCAACCATCGGTTTTCCGTGCCAAAGGAGATCAGAATAGAGCTCTTTTTCCCCTCGTCTCGATCTACATGCATTGGACTTACGTCACATGTACGCAGGACAGATTTATGTTTATGGTTTCCCAATGACAGCGAGACAGGCAGCACAACATAGGTGCTCCTCTCATTGGCTCCTTCACCCCACTGACGGATGGACCGATTGAGCATTTAGCTAATCAAAAAGAAAAAAAGCATTAAACAGTGTCGCTGTTTTGCAAGGTTGTCATCTGCATGAGATATTGTCTCGTCCTCCATCCCTGGTCGCCAGCCAGAATCATCTTGAAACAGGTTGCGTGGAACATGAAGAAAAAGTAGGCGTATTGGCACCCAGACGAGCTGGAGAGAAGAACAGGCTGAGAGCGAGGAAAGGCGAGGTCCAGCTGAGGCAGCTGCTTGCTATTACTCTCACACCCCCAACCCTCTGGCAGGAAATGAGCAATCATTTAGTACTGACAGGTACATGCTGAACCACAGCTATCTCTGCTCTCCAAGCAAGCAAATCATGGATTACAGCAGGTTACTACTAACCTTAAGCAAGGTTACTCACTTCATATCTTTTTCAGGTGCAAATGTGTATGTTCCCAGCAGGACTGCTCATGAAAGGTGGGAGATCTTGCTCATTTAACAGAAGAGTACGCTCTCACATCAGCAGCTCCAGTGGCCTCCACAAGTACTGGAACAGCCCGGCCACTTTCCTTATTTTGGTAGCAGACTGAAAACATTTGTCTTTGATGTGAAAAGGTGAATATGATCAAATAAATCATACATATTGGATTGCTTTTAATAAAGCCTATTTCAATGTATGCGGCCCGCAATGGAAAACGTTTCAGACACCCCCGCTGCAAGAGCAGAGAAAAAACAGCTCTTTAATGTGAATCAAAACATATGAGGTGCTTTTCTGCTTGTGAAAAGCTGTAATTTAGGAGGTCTCTGGTGAACTGCAGAGGGCTTAGCGGGTCCAGCTGGATGTGGAGCGCAGCACAGCCCTGCTTTAATGCCAGGCCAAGTTCCACGGCCAGTTCAGTGGCATGAATAGGATGGCAGTAAAAACAGAATGCTAAGAAAAGACAGCATATACTGTACTGCCAAGTACAAGTTTACTACCATGCTTGTACTGTAACACATAGTACCGCTCATGCTGCACTGCACTACTCCAGCCAAACACAATGACAACAAGTACCTATTCCTCAAATGACTGCTGGGGTAGAACGTGCTCTCCCATGGCCGCCCCTGCTAAGAAACAGGATAAATAGTTGAGAAACAGATGGGTGGACGGACTGATAGCCACCAACTGATTGAAGTCATACACAACTCACAGCACAGGATAGCGCAAGAACAGGGAACCTATATTTACAAATACATTGCAGTCCGATTGGAAACACACAACATGTCTATTGTTGTTGTTTGTTGTTGTCAGCCAACAGCCATGTGTGCTACCTTATTGTTGTGGTCGGCACCCCAACGGAAGAACGTCCAAAATGTGCTACATACAAACTGCATCCATCCATCCATCCATCTTCTATAGTGCTTGTCCTCGTTGGTGTTGCAGGTGAGCTGGAGCCAGGCGGGGTACACCCGGACTGCCTGCCAGCCAATCACAGGGCGCGTGTATCAAACAAACTGCACACTGTATGGAAAGAAAGCGAACGGCACGGCTGGGTGGAGACTGGCCTGACAAGTCCACACAGAGGAACTTGTAAACAAGCAGCAAGCGCTGTTATTTAGTCTGTGACAGCCGTGTAAACCCCCAGGCTCTGGAAGCTATACTCCTTCTCCAAACATCTCTGTTGTGCAGCCCCACATGTCTCGTTACTGACAAACAAGCAGCAAGACGAGCGACACAGAAGCAATGCCTCCTTTTCAATTAGAGAAGATAATCATAGCCAAAGTGGGGCTTCCGGTGCACTGATATGCTACCCTGCCGCACACACGTGTCACGTACAGATACATTACTGAGGGGCGCAACGAAAGCTGATGGCAGAAGGGGAGTTGTGGCTCCACATGAGCGCACAACAAGCTTAATGGCAGGAAGTTGCGGTGGCATCTATAAACTTTACAACCTACGTGAAGGCACAGGCAGAGACACAGTTACACACTTTCCAGCCCTCACCACCGCTCACAAATTAAAGCTACTGCATCACACAATTTATTGCAAAATAGCTCGACCTGGCAAGCATGCATGGCGTCTTAAAGCCAAGGCAAGGGAATTTCTGCAGGGTCATACATTAGCGAAACTAGCTTCAAAATCACTCATCTGTACGACAATTCTAGGATTAGTAAGAGATTTTACTCATCAGGAGAACTGACACGACATACCAAGAGGTGGTCCTCGGTTTATGGCCTTTTGCGGTTACAAACGTGCTCCCATAAATTCGTTAAAAACTTAATTTTGGTCCATAAACACAAGACTTACTGGAGACCTGAAGAAGAGCAACATCGCTACATTAGCTAACTTTTTACACCTCATTATGTGCGCCAAAGAAAAGGAAATCCATCACCATGGAAGTGAAAATGAACATCATAACAGCTCAGAGAGAGGGGACACGCCCCCCAACATTGACCGGCCTTTTGGTCCTAACTGCTCAGCTGTGGTGACCATCATTCAGGATAAAGATGATTGAATGCTAATGAATGCTAGAGGGGTCATGGATTCTGTGCGCTGTTACAAGGAGACCTGGGAGGAGAAGATGAGGTTATTCTTCCAGACTAGCTTGGAATATTTGAAGAAGGTAGAAAGTCCTCACAGAACATTGTTGGGGCAGCCCTCCCCTCACTGCAAGACATTTATAAAACTAGAGTCCTACGAAGAACACACAACCTCATCAAGGACAGCACACATCCACAACACTCATTATTCACACTCCTACCGTCAGGCAGACGCTACAGGAGTTTGAAGTCCAGGACCACAAGGCTGGCAAACAGCTTTTACCCACAGGCCATCAGGCTTCTCAACGAAGCACTCACACACGCCGCACACACTCATAGCACTCTATTTATTTACTTATTTATTTATTTGTATTATTTATCTGTATTAATGTCTCTTCTGTTTTTGTTGTTTAATTTATTGGTAATTATGTTTCTTATGTTCTTATTCATTTTCTTGTGTTTTCTTTCTTTTCTTGGGAGAATGAACAGAATAAGAATTTCATTGCTTAGTATAACTGCTGTTTTACTATGCACATGACAATAAAACTCTTGAACCTTGAAAATCCTGTTCATTCGTTTTCTTACAGTATTATCAGTATATCGTGAATTTCTCTCGGAGAGGAATACGGTATCAATCATGTGTTCTGTGTACAGTGGGAGTGACTTTGGAGTTCATCTAGGTGTAATGTTCAGACTTACACTAAAGCTGCGACAGTCTAGAAGTCCTCGGTTCCCCGAGGACCGCCTGCAGACAGCGCAGAGGACTATAAATCTACCCATTGGTGCAAAAAGCAACACACTCACCACTGAGAGCTCTGACACATGATCAGCTTGTTGTGCACCAACGAAGGCTTGAAATAGAAAATGCAGCACGCTGCCTGCCACTAACTTGTGTGCATAACTTAACATAGCGGGGGGGTCTACATGACATTACGTTGTGCTTGTCTCCAGGTTCGGAGGAGGCAAGCAGACTCCTGACATGGAGCAGCCTCGCAGGGAAGGACTGAGTAATGCCAAGGTAACGTGATCCAGGGCTGCTAGGGAGTGGGAACAACCCTGACGCCTAAATCATAGCTGTGGGACGGAGACAGGGAGGGACGGAGAATGTGTTTGCAAGATGGATATGCATGGAGATGAGACACTGAGGACACAAAGGGTGGGGTGATGAAATAAATTAACAGGGGTGCAGCGTATTTGGGAAACAGCCACACAAGGGAGGCAAAGGAACACCGAGTTGTTGCCATCATGTGGGAATGGGAGAGGCGTGGGCTGGCTTCCAGTGCGTCTGACAGAATGAACATGCATGTGGTCCAAAATGACGTCTTTGCCTTGATGTCCATTGAAGAATATGACCTTCAAGAAATAAACATGTCCTGTCCATATAGCTAATAATAACAATAACCCCTGTCACCAAGTACGTGCGTTTGGAATGTGATTTGTGATGGCGCACGTACAGTTAGACCAGGGGTGGGCAAACTTTTTTACTCGCGCGCCACATTGAGTTAACATTGACCCGGGGGACCAGACTGTATATTTGATACACGCACGCTAGTTGAAGCTTCCAATTCAGTCAGTCCATCCGGAATGATTTGTCTTATTTGATGTGTAAAAGTGTCATCCAATCTGCTGCATGTGCTTGTGGGTGCTCAGAAGCACTCCCGACATCACACCACATCCAATACCAACATTCAATTGAAAAAACACGTGCAGTGTGCATGAATGGAGGGTGTGTGATAGACTATATCAACTATCGACCATAAAACATTGGCTCTTAAAGAGTATGTGAGCGTCCCTCCTCAGACAGTGCAGTGGGTCACGCACCTGCTGACTCACCATGGGTGAGGTAGTTGTGTGGATGGCTGCACGTGAAGCTAAAAGCTACTTAAACCATCACAAGGTTGTCTCAGATCGACTGCCTGACTACTTGCAAGTCATGGTGCCAGCTTGTATGTTACAAGTTTACATTAAATACTTTGGAAGCAACTTGCAGGCCAGATTCCAACGCTTGGCGGGCCAGTTGTGGCCCCCGGGCCGTAGTTTGCCCACCCGAGTTAGACCCTTATTACCTGGCAAAATTTGTCATGAAACATTCCACGATGCTCTGAATACCTGGCAACTGTCATATTTGGCTTGTATTCAGGATTCTTTTACAAGGACGCAGCGCTGGCAGCTGCTGCCAGGGTTTCACATCTTGCTCAGAGGCACCTGGGCAGCTTTTCAAAGAAATGTTCTTCCAACCCAACGATTGTGCTGAATGTAAAGAATGTTTTGCGTAAAACTCAACGGACAGACGTGCAGTAAATAATATTGTCAAAGACTCCAGACAACACGTCAAAGCTTCAAGACGATACTACAAGTCCATTATTTGATTCCATGATCATTTTCCCTAAAACACGAGTCGAGCAAGAAGAGCTTATTTCAAGGGCTTTGAAATAAATGTTCACCAGACTATTACTCATTCTTCCATCCACCATATGCTCTGCATTCATTATTCAGACTTGAGATGTGCTTTCCTTGTTCTCCAGCCCTCCACACATCTTCGGGCAGCACTTAACCATCAGGACACGTAGAAGCAGACTCGTAGAAAAGACGTTTTAAAACACCAACCTCAATAGTTTTGCCCAATTAGCTTAGCGAGTGATGGGCATGCAAATTTCATGTTGTCTTACAAAAGTTGCAAAAGAAGGATTGTGTCTGCAAATTAAAATTGGGTTGATTTTTCTCATGCGACATTGTGGACATCCTGTGGAGAATGCATCACATTCAAAAAGTCTTTTTGGCCAAGAGGATTTGGGAATACTTTGTGGATGAATTACCACTTGGGGGGTGCTCACGCTCGTCCACTCACGAGTCACTCATCACGTCTCCGCTGCACTTTCACTCTGGAATATTTCTTTTGCGCACGCTGGCAGCTGTCATTAATCGCTTGCGAGGGGAGCGATCGCACTAATTAAATAACGTCTTTGTTACGCACATGAACATAGTTGCGGTTGAGCGAGCACGGATTGGGTTGGATTATTTGGAGTCTTTGCATTTTATTTCTTTTAAGAATTGTAATGGTTAGCATTTAGAACTTGTGAGGAGCGATTGCATTCCAGCCAATATGTTGTGCACGTGCATGTAATCGTGCCGTGCGTGCCACGGCCCGCCGATGCCAATCGTGCCAAAGGAAGGGAAGTGCTCAGAGCACTCACACTTTCCAAACGTAGCGGTGGGCCCAAGTGCGGTACGGATGCTAACCCGTAGTCGCTGTGGCGTCTTGATCCTGTTGTAGCTCTTCAGCGGGGGCTGACTTCATGGCGCGCAATTCTCTACCAAAATGCTGGTGGCAGTGATGAGCCATTTAGCTTCCTGTGTAGTAGTAGCAGCGAAGAACGGCGCCTGAAGCCCAATCCGGATCATTACTGGAGCTGGAACATCAGCATCAGTCGCTTTTATCGTACTTGTTGCTTCCAAAGCAGGGGAGAAGGCGAGGATTTAAAAGTGGCGCTTCGGCAGGCGTGGAAAAACAGGAAAGGTTACATACCGGAAATGATGTACTAAAAAAGCCAACCAATCACATTGACATGAGGTCAGAGGTGCACATCATGCTCCTTTGCAGAGTTTGCAGGGGGAGGAGTGAGCCTTCCTTTCGAAGACGGTTTCTCCAAGCATGGCGGTGTGTGTTTTGGTAACACGACCACGCTTATGACTGAGCGGAAACGCTAGACGAGCATCTAAGTTTCTTTCGCCTGCTTCCACCCTCCTCATGTGGCCACATGAGAAACCACAGTGGAACCGCTCACCAGCCAAAGTCAACATCACAAGCAGCTGCACGCCACCGATTCTGTTTACGCTCGGTGCCATGTTTACATGCCGAGCCCTTACTCATGTTCAGGGGAGGAAAAACATGACACTGTTACTCTTCGCTAGCAGTAACTGCGCGTGACGCACCCTTACAAGTGTGAGCGCGTCGTCACAGTGAGCGTGATAAACCAGACCGTGACCGCCTCCTCCAAAGAGCTCCGAGCTGCTCCGGGCCTGCAAGAAGGCCTCAAAAATTCATTTTTATGAGCATATCAATTACGATGTTTTAGCATTCATGGTGGTCTTGGAACAAAGCCCCCACGAGTGGCAGGGATCTACTATACTGTGGAAGAAGCAAACATGCCAATATTTTTGCATTATTTTCATTCTTTTTATTCATTTCTGTGAAGTCAGCCCCCCCATCAACTGTCCTTTCTCCAAAGCAGAGCATGCCAAGGCCAGGTCCAATATGAATGACAGGAATAATGAAACCATGCATTTCTTTGATGGCCCTGAAGATGGTGTGCGTGGGGACAAATAAATACAAACCAACCCAGAGAAGTCACCTCAATTCCAAGCAAGTCAATCGTGCATCCCGAGTGTGAATTTAACCCGAGTAGTGAAACAAATACATTTGGACCGCCACAAATAGATTTGCCACTACCCTTTTTTTGACCCCAACACCACAGATAGATTACAGTCCTGTGGGGAACACCTGTCCAAACAGAAACGTGCCTGGGATTTGGTTTGTTGGCGGGTTGAAAAAAATGAGCGTCCACACTGTGGGGGATTAGTAAATAGTTGCATCAGGCCACAGTGTGTGCTAAATTGGAGGCTAAATTCGCAGCAGCGGCGTTTGGGGCAAGGTGCGATGACAGCAAGCCATCGAAAAGGAAAGAAATCAGAGTAAGAATTGCAGGTCTGAATGGGGGCCAAATGAAAACTTCCTGCAGGAGTTGCAACATGTGGGGTTGGCTGACCTTTGCAGCTCCTCATAATGTGACAGAAACTGGCTTCCTGGCAGCAGTGAAAATAATATTTTCTACCTGGAAAGGAAAACCAAAACCCCCACTGGAATCCACACCACTGTGAAGGCTATTTCTATTTCAGTACAGTATGTTGCCTCTGCTTGGACGGGACCTTCTCCTTCACTCCTCCCACAACACATCTTCACTTTGCCACAGCTCATCCTTAAAGGAAAAGTGCACTTTTTTTGGAATTATGCCACATCCACAATCCTTATGTGAGACATGAACACACATCTTTCTCTTTTCTGTTCGTTCTAAAAGATATAAAAACAGCTAAAAAGAATGCACGTAATGGGACGCATGTATTCCGCCTATAAAGCCTTCTGAAAAAAACTCCAAAAAGCGCCAGCAAGGCTCCGTTTCCATCATATGAGCTGCATATGAACCACATTGTTATTATTATTGTTACGCCCAAGAACTACCTTACTGGCGTAGTGACACCTCACCACACCACAGCGGCTAGCTACTAGCCGGCTAGCAACTAGCTTCACCACACACACTCGCTCACAGCGCCTCAGGCCACTAGCCAAAGGTAACGCTACATATTGGAGCTGCCACCACTGCTGCTGTGTTTTTGTTTTTGATGCTAGGTGTAGCGTTCCTTTCAATGTTGCTATGTGAAATCAATGCACCCAGGAAGGAAGTATTCCATGTTATCATGAATGTACCTGCTACTACATGCTCACTGCTTGGATGAAAAACCACTAAACCTTGCTGGAGCTTTTTGGAGATGTTTTAATAGGCCGAATAGGTGCGTCCCATTACATGCATTCATTACCTGCCTCTTTTTAACAGTTTTTATATCTTTAGAAGGCACAGAAAAGAGACGTGTGTTCATGTCTCACATGAGGATTGTGGAAGATGGAAAATATCCACCCAATAAAAGTGCACTTTTCCGTGAACATCTCAGACGGCTTTCAACCATCAACATTGTTTGTCTTTTTAAAAGATTCTCATGAAATAAGCACGCTTAAGCCTTAGGCAGGAGTTGGAAAGTGCTAACTTTTTGTACTCCATCACTGTGAGAGACATACACGCTGACATCATCTAAGGTGAACGTTGCCAACCATGGCTGATCAAGCAGAAAGGTTCCAGTCAGCAATCGATTGGGAAACCGATACAGCAGATGGCTTGTTTCACAAAATAGCGTGTTTACATTTCTGCCAAAGCGTGTCCTCTGGTAGCACGGGTGCCGCTTATGGCCGCGTTTTAGTCCCGCAGGGCGTACTAACACTCCACCATTCCAAACACGCTTGGGTCTGCTTAACAGATAAAGTCAGGTCCTTTGACTAACGTCAGGGCTCTGATCCACGCTCATGTACACAAAACCTTTAGCTTATTTTCTGACCACATGTAAAATGACACCGCCGAGAGAAAGCAGCAGAAAGACTGAAGAATGAGTCCAGAAACATATACACACACACACACTGGTACCTTGGTTAATGTCCGCCCCGGTTAGCGTGTTTTTCATTTTACATCCAAATTGTTTTACATTTTTGCAAATTGTGGTTGCAGCAGAATAATGTGCTTTTTTTTCCCCAACAAAACTAGGTCAAAGTGAAGTTCATTTGTCACTATTTTTTTGCATGTAAAACTATAATTATTGTCTATTGCATGTGTTTGGGTGTCTGGAACAGATTAACTGGATTTACATTATTTTCTATGGGAAAATTTGCTTTGGTTAGAGTCCGTTTTGGTTTGAGTCAGCCCTTCTGGAGCGGATGAAAAACATGTATATGGATTATTGCAGTTTACATGCTGAAATAGCTTCACTTGTATTATCCATATGTGACTGGGATATTTAGTATTGAGGGCTTCCTGAATTAAATCCATAGAAATGACATGCACACGCATCATTGGCCAATTATGGAGTTTAAAGGGTCTTAAAAGTAGTACTTTAGTATTAGTACTTTGCAAGGGCACAAACATGCACACATGTGCATATTATACTGTATATATACACAGTTATATACAGTTACTGTACATTTAGGATGTTCACGTGCAGCGTGTGTGTTGGGGGGGGGGGGGTCACTGATAATCAATACACCGATACAAACAGGTGTGTTACTCCTCCACCCTTTCATAACAGACAGCCATAGAAGAATATCAGCGTTGTATGAGCCAACATTATAAGATTAAAGAGTGTATTGATCGTAATGTTTGCATTAGTGAAAATATTTGCTTCATTTGAGGAACTAATACAGTTCGAGAAGGAAAGTCTGCATCCAGAAACAAAGTGTGAAAGCTCAAGTTCATCTTAAACGAGGTTTAACATGAACATGAAGGTCAGTTCAATGACGTCACTTCTTGTGAGGGCATGATGACGTAAGTCTACGGAGCATCGCCGTAGGTTAGCCGCAGGCCTGCACGAAACGTACAAACTCCCAGATGCTTGGCAGCATTCAGCGACGTGAAGGTTACTGCATGTGCATATGCAGGTGGAGAATGTTGCCCCTTCACAGTGCTTTTCAAACAGGAAATGAAGCCTGCAGGCAGATATTGCAGCTACATGTATACGCTAACAACACTGCACATTAGCCCCGCCTGGCTTCCTTAACGCAGGTCAAAAGCAACGGGCACCATGAAAGTGTTGAATGATGTCTCACCTGGTGCTCCAGAGAACTGGAGGGTTGCGCCTTCACTCTTTTGGCCGCCTCATTTTCCAATAAACTTGCACAAATCCTCCATTCTCATTTCTGTTTAGCTCCAGCATCATTTTTGGGCCAAACCTTTAACGCGATCATTTGGGGCTGTTTACTTTGGTACATATATCTGCATTTCACCATCATATGATTAAACGGGCTCGTTTACAGTCAGTCATATTTAAATCAATCATATTTATTTTTCAACAAGTCCTGTATGATCTCAGACGAGTCAAGGAGCGATACTTTATAGTCACGTCTGTTACGACACACCCCCATGGGAAGATGTGGTACGGCCCGTCTAAACTGAGGCTGTTGTCGTTCACCCAATGAGCCGCCGCTGTGGGGCTGTCACGTGCTGTTAAAAAAAAAGCTCAGGTTTGCGTTTACGTGTAATCGATAGACGATGACGTATGCACATACAAACATGACCATATTACCTACTTCTAACATAGCAGATACTATTTATCATATATTTACCATTCAGATTCCACAAACCTGCACATTTCAAGGCATTCGTGTTTAAAGTGAACTGATGGTTTATAGCGCAGAGCAGGTGGAACACATAGAAGACACAGCTGGGTGTTTATTTTGTAAAACACGGTGATGTTACATATATGTTGCATTGTCACATGGAAAGCATCCCTTATTTGAAAAGAAGTCAACTTGAAATGTTTTTTCTGTCCCACGATTGCACTTGAAAGCAATGACAGGCTGCCATTTTGTAAACAAATGTCAGTATGCTAAGAAGTTTAGCATATTTCAAGAAAAAACAATCTGCATCCCAGACAAAGCTCATCATTATTAGCATCAACATTTCAACTTTTTTCACTTTGTGCTGTGGTTTTTTAGTTTTCTGGTTTAGTTGTGCTTTTAGAATGTGCCACAGGAGTGTTTGATCCCCAGCATGCAGAGACAGGCAGCGGTGGTGAAATAAGTCTTTTCATGAAGCAGGGAGAAACAGAAAGAGACAGAAGTGAAAAAGGCTTCGTGACAAAACATACACTTGCAGTCAAAGGCCGTACCGACAGGTCGGAGGAACGTCATGTGACAGCCCGGGCGAAGAGGAAAAGTACAATGAGCCAGCGCTGCGCTTGAGACGACGCTGGGCTTTCAACACCACTACTGTAATTGCAATTGTGGCCAGCTGTGCAACATACCACTGGGGCGAAGCGGCTGCAGCGTCCCCCCAGCAGGAAGTGCAGCGCACCAAAATAAGAGCGCAGAACAGGAAGTCCTGATGTTTACTGTATTTTATGACAAGAACAGGATAATATGTGTTAGCAGCTCCAAATGAAGTGAAATGGAACTCAAGCTAAAAGCTAGCACGCACGACTGAAACACTTTCTCTTTCATAGGAGCAGAACATTCAAGTCACAATTCTTATCAGCAATGACAGCTTGCGTCATTGAAGTTGAATCCATGTTTGTGTGGAGATGTACTTTCCGGGATACTTAAGTTGTGCTAGTGAATGATAAGATGTTGGTCTATTTAGACCACCCAAGCACGGAGTGTCCTGCAATGCACCTCGCTGACAATGACGAGGTGTGTTTGCGTGGAGGACTAGAGCGGTGTTTGTGAGTTGGAGATACATGCACGGTGTTGGAATTGCTGCTGATGTGTTGAGGTCAGGACAAGGTTGTAAAAGCGTCACAGTGTGTGACTGCGTGGGGAAGCCATCGTGCCTCCGGCCGGCGTCATAAGAGAAAGGCGTGACTGATGCTACAAATGTTAATGTAATGAATGAAATAAATGCGTTACTGCTGTTAACGTGCTATTTTTGACAGCCCTAAGTTGTACTACATCTACAGTACATCTGCTTTTGTCAGTGCTAAGTTATCATGGTAGATTTATGCCCCAAGTCAGCTCAGTAAATACAGACAGGTATACATCTGAAATTCCACCAGATAAAGATGGATGTCAGGGTCCACACACGCCCTTTGTGCAAGTGTTCACGCGGCGCTGTTGGGTCAGTGAAGCGTGGTGTTGTTAGTTTTGCAGTTGTAGTCACCTGAGGCTACGCACGTCTTCTCATGTTAAGCGCCGCCACAGCCTCCAGATGATCGCCTGTGACAGGTGCTCTCTGACTGTCGCTTTGTTTTGTGCGTGTGCATGACAAAACAGCCAGAAAAAATGCATTTATGCAACTTAAGGGGTCTTTTTTTCATACACGCTGGACATCTGCTCTCGTAAAACCAGGCTGTGGCGGCAAGGGAAGGTTTGAGAAGAGACAGAGAGGCCGTGTTACCGTGGTGCTGATGAAGCTCTGTCACTTCCATCAGCGCTTCTCATCTCACTAAAAGCACATGCAATGGTTTATGAGAGCCTCATCTGCTATCCGTAATGCTCGCCCACCTGCTAACTAACTCTTGGCTCTCTTGGCTCTAACAGTACGTCTTGGTTCAGTCCAAGCCTGAAGGAGAAGGAGATGGTTAGTTGCACTGGAAGCCATCAGTGGTGCACGGTTACATATTCAGCTTCACTGAGGCGCACGGAGGCCTTAACCGTGGAAAAAGTCATCATGTCATCCGACTTTGTGATCAATAAGTGGATCTTTAGCTGAGGTCCAAATAGAATTAAGAATTGCTTTAGGATAATGACATTATCGACCAACATTCACTAAATGCTTTTAAGCTGCGTCAAGTTCATTCCCATCTCTATGAAAGTGTGCAGGGAGCTGCTCTGAATCACTTCGGATGCTGCGTGTCATCTTCTCACAGGTGGTGCTGCATATGACCATGCTGCTGATGAACCCTCCGTTCCACCACGCTGGCACGTCAAACTCATATGCAGCCTTCTAGTATGTCAGAGAAGAATGGAACAGAGATGGGAAGGCTAAGTGTTAGCTTTGTTTGTTGCATTTTTACGACATGATTGACATGATTATGCTGCTTTATGACTGCGGGCTTGTTGTCATCATGTAGCTATGCTAACAGGTCATATTATGCTGCTTTATGGCTTGTTGTCATCATGTAGCTATGCTAACAGGTCATATTATGCTGCTTTATGGCTTGTTGTCATCATGTAGCTATGCTAACAGGTCATATTATGCTTACTTTTGATTATTATTTTTGGAAATATTTCAACTTTCTTCTGAAGTCATCTTTATTCTCATAGTATTATAACTTTTTCACAACCTAATTTTCTAATATTACAACTTACAACAAAATGGCAACTTTCTTTCTTTTCTTCTTTCTGCTCTGAATTCTTGACAGCTGTTTTTGTCCATTTCTGCTGTTGTTTCTTTTGTTTTTTTGTACTTTTCTAACTATTTCAACTTTCTTCTTCTACATTTTCTTCCAGTAATTAGGATTTTATTCCCATAATATTTTGACTTTATTCTTTTTTCTTTTGACTTTTTCTGCAACTTTGTTTTCCAAAAGTGATATCTTTTTTTGTTTTCTAATAAAAATAGCGTCTTTTTTCTTGAATAAATCAACTTTATGCTTTAAAATGATGTTATTTTCCCCCCATAATATTACGACTTTGTCTGGTTCAATTTCAGGTCTTATTTTGATTTGATTCTTTTCTTTTCTGATTTTGATATTCTTTTTTTCCATTTCTTCTGTTGTTTTTTTGTACTTTCAACTTTCTTCTGGTACATTTACTTCCAGCTTATTCCTAATATCTTGACTTTATTCTTCTTTTCTTTTGACTTTTTCTGCAATTTAAATTTCCAAACATGACAATATTGCGACTTTATCTCGTTAGATTTCAATTTTTTTGTCTTCCTATTTTGTCTTGAATCTAGTAAAATTACTGCTGATTTTTGCATTTTCAGAACGTGCCACGGGCCAATAAAAAAACAAACAGTCGTGGGCCAGAAACGGCCCCCGGCCCGCGCTTTGGACACCGCTGACTGAAGTGTTTGCACTTTGAATTGTCGTAGCTTTTCTGAAGTTGGTTGGGTTGAGCTTTCAGGTGATGTTGTCGTGGTTACGTGCAGCATGTGCATAGCTGTTACCATAGCAACACACGTACTGTACGGGGGTCCTGACACTTTTCAAAGGTTAAAGGATATCTGCAGGGTTCCGTGAAAGGCTGAGCGTGTGATGGGACGTTTAAGGCTGAATATTCACACCTACCTTTGCCCACGTGTGGTCCCAGTACACCGGTCTGTCTGTGCCACAAAGGAACAATTACTACGGGTGTCCCTCTCCCCCAGCTTTCCATATTCCAGTGCGCTCGTCTCCGCTGCTGAGAGCAACCTGCGCTGTGATAAACTTTCACGAAGGGAGGCTGGCGGCTTCATGTCTTCATACCTCAGCGTCCCTGTGACCACTTTGGGGTCCGACGGCGGCCGCCCACACCTTTCCAAGAGCAGAGAGAGCTGCTAGGAAGTTGCAGGAGGGAAAAGGGAGTCAGGAAGAAGAGATCGCGGTGCAGGAAATGACTGCACACGTAGTGTTTAAGCTTTGGCAACAAAGAGTCCTCACCCAACACGTTCATTCACTCCTGATGAAGCTTGGGGTACAGTCCAGCATCATCGGGGACACGATGGCTAGCATTGACAATGATTCCAAAAAAACACACATTTTCCTTGACAAAATTCCCATGGACGCTTTTTCCAAGTTCCACGACCTTCCCAACATTCAGCACATCCACGCCACAAACCCTTTCACTTGATATCTGTGCTCGTTCTTCTCTTGGAGATGAATACAGTATCCACCTCCCGTCTACTTCCTTTCTCAGCTCACTCAAAGCCTTCCAACATCAGAACATCCATCCATTCATTCATTCATCCATTCATTCATTCATCCATTCCAAACATTCATCTCAGCGCTGGTGAACAATGGCAGCTAGAGGGACAAGGAGACTGACTGGAACTGATCCATGTGTTACAACACTTTTGTTGCAAATTCTGATCCAAAATCGGTGCAAAAGGCCTTGGAAGGAGCTGAAGAAACATGACTAGTTGCCAGGTAGCAACAGATGTGGCTCCTCACTCTGCCAGGAAGACGGGACGGGACGGGACAGGACAGGACAATGTGCTTAAAAGGATAGTTGGGATTTTCTGCCATGAGGTTGTATGCCATCCCATCAGCAGCGTCGTCCATCCCCCCGCTCGAGCAGATGAATAGTAGAAGTTTCTGTCTCTGTGAGCCCAGCTCGGGTTGGCTTTCAGTGATGAGAAAGGTTCCTGAAGTAAAAGTGTGCGTTGAAACGAGTCACACACTTGCATCACCAAAAAGCCTCCTGGAAACAAACCAGACCGCACGATTGCGCTGGTTTACTTTCTCTCTTCTGCTCTTCTCTCACTGCCCGCTGGCGCTCGCCCATTGACGTGTGTGTGGCCAAGATGGCTGCAACGCCATCTTCATTGTTACTCTTTGCTTAGGTGGCCCCCGTGTTTCTCATCAGCAAAACCGCACCAGCATTGGGCTGACAGGACCAAGTGGGGGGGTAAGTCACTGTTGCTGCTCTACACTGCTGATGGGGGTGTCACGTCAATAAATACAAGGGCGGTGCACACGGTACGTAGCGGTGCCGTCTGGCATGGACGTGTATGACAGCCTTGGCGCTCATGGCTGCTTGTTTTCAAATAGCTTTCCTGCCCCCACAGGAGCAAAAAAGCAGCCATGTTGAAAGCGTAGCATAACCATGAAAGGGAGCGTGCGCTGGAACAAACAACAAAGAATAAATGAAGAGTAGACACATAACATGAATAATAGAATAGAATAAACACAGTAAGTACTGTCTTAGCACAATGACATCTTCTTCAACTGGTCATGCGACCTTATCATTCCAGCACTTTTGCCTTTGCGGGTCATGTGACTGTGAGACGTTGAGAAGTGCGTGTTGCTTCTCTATCACATCTCCACACGATGCCACACGGAAGCCCAGTTGGGACTGCGAGGAATAACACGTGACAAAGTATTTCCACGTCGTGACTGCGCTGGACCGCCGCTCATATGGCAGAAACGCTGTGATGCACAACCCGAGTGAGTGTTTCAT
Organism: Dunckerocampus dactyliophorus; assembly: GCF_027744805.1. Classification (NCBI taxonomy): domain Eukaryota; kingdom Metazoa; phylum Chordata; class Actinopteri; order Syngnathiformes; family Syngnathidae; genus Dunckerocampus; species Dunckerocampus dactyliophorus. Next base: position 17,156,776 of record NC_072839.1, on the reverse strand, counting down.
ACCTGGAAACCGCTAACAGGCCCAGTAGAATAGAACAGGATCAATAGATGGGTTTCAGTTTGGAGGAAACGGGCCCAAATGACTCTTTTGATGGTAAAGGTTGCCGACCCCCATGTGGAAGATGTGACCCATATGAAGAGCGTCGGCATTGTTGCACATGACGCATGACGTGGGTGACTAGCAAGACACGCTGGTGCTGATTCAACGTGCCGGCTGAGCTGTGCGGCCTCTTCGTTGAATATTTCCATCAGGTTGCATCCAAGGCTGCGTGAGGCATGGCGCTAATAAGCAGCTCATGGCAAAAAGGTACGCTTGAAACATTCTTCACATGAGCAGCGCGTTCCAAGCCCACAGTCGACGCATACATAATTAAGCCAAGCAAAGAAATGAATTTTTCATCCCAAAGCATTTTCATCTCCAAACATCAAAGCAGCTCAATGTCGCCGCTAATGAGCAACGTACGTCACTTTGATTCACTTTTATTAGCCACCAAAACAACAAACAAAGCATGCACACCTTCACTTCACCTCCCAGCAAGCTCCCAGCAGGAGTGAAACCATCAACCACCCACCGGGTTTGATTTCAGAGGAGGGTGGGACACAAGTGGCTTGAGTGTTTGGAGGGGTGGGGTCACACGCTGGGGTTATGATTGGATAACGCGGCAGCCTAGCCGGGTCGCTGACAGCTCCTTGAATCAAATAGTCAGCTAGCTCATTCTGCACAGCCAACCCTTGCGGCCGAGAAGATGACGTGTTCCAAAACCATGCAGCTAAAACTGCCCGCTTCTAAAATGGTTGCTCTTGCTTAAAAATGCACACATTTAGTTGTCAAAAATATGATACGGCTGCCTGCATTTGAAAATATGTGGCTTTCATGGACATGGCACCCCCGTCCCTTCGCCGAATTGTCTGTGCCCCAAACAATGACTTTCAGAATGAGATACTGGACATGGTTGTATCACTCCTGAAACCATAACCCCATCTCCTAACCCTAACCCTGACCCTGACCCTGACCCTGACCCTAACCCTGACCCTGACCCTAACCCTGACCCTAACCCTGACCCTAACCCTGACCCTAACCCTGACCCTAACCCTGACCCTAACCCTGACCCTGACCCTGACCCTAACCCTGACCCTAACCCTGACCCTGACCCTAACCCTGACCCTAACCCTGACCCTGACCCTGACCCTAACCCTAACCCTGACCCTGACCCTAACCCTAACCCTGACCCTAACCCTGACCCTGACCCTGACCCTGACCCTAACCCTAACCCTGACCCTGACCCTAACCCTGACCCTAACCCTAACCCTGACCCTGACCCTGACCCTAACCCTGACCCTAGCCCTTACGTCCCACCCCAATGCTAACCCTAAGCCAAATGTTTTTGGCCCCTGGGAGTGAAGTGGATTCGAGGAGATACGTGTAAGCACATGGTATCAGCAGGTTTCAATAAGTCCAATTGAAGACTTTGTAAAGACCATAATGAATACATTTGAAGGCCCATTGCAAATCCATACTGGCAAAAAAAGCACAAAAGATATGAAGGAAAATCAGAAACGAAGGGAAATTGGAGGCCCACGGTGGCGCATGGCGCACTAGCTAGCTACGCTCAATAAAGTGTGAGCGGGCTGCATAGGAACCTAGTTGTTATAAAATAACGGTAGCTGCTGTAAAACAACTATGCTATTCTCCGAAATCTAAACATTTCCTGAAGTTAATGATTCGTTTTAAATCAAAGTAATGTTAATGCATTTTTAAGAGGAATCCTGTTTAAGACATGTCATCACATGATGAGAGAATTGGAGACATTTTATGGCCTTAAATTGTCATTATGGCATTTTAGACTTTTGAAGGACCCCGTGGATACGTAGGAACGTTGTTGACCATTGTCTGTTCATGTCCGTTGGATATGTGGAACACCTGGATGTCACCAGCCCGACTTCACCGTTTCAATGCAAAGCACGCTAATTAGCAGGAACTCTTTTATCCCTGTAAGTGATAACACATCAACCAGTTCACGCAATGTTGGTGGAAAATGGACCAAAGTGCTGAAGTGTGTGTGCATGTGAGCAACACACACACACACACACACACACACACCCTGTCCCAGCCAAAACAACTATGTATTTTGGAGGCGAGTGCAGACGGCAGCGTGAGGTTGGCTGCTGGGTTGGGACGCTGGGTGACGCTGGCACAGCGTGTGCTTTACTCTTCACGTCTTGGGCGTCCAAAAGCACCGTCTGGGTTCAAACTACAATGTTTGGGGTGTGGCTCTCTTCAACCTTTGTGTCAGACACTTCCTGTCTTGAGGAAAAAAAGAAAAAGAATCCAGAGGAAGGCGGAAGTGTGCTGCAAATTTGCTGGCTTGGTGCTGGAGGAAAAAAAAAGTCTGATTGAGGTCCACTGGTGAAAAGATTGTATTGTTGGCTTCCACGCGGATGTAGGGTGATGTCGTATCTTCATGTGCGACATCTTTTAGCTTCATGTTGTGCTGTAATGAAGATATTCTTTGAACATCACAGTCATTCTGTCCATTTCTCCTCCTCCATTTCTTCTTGTATTTCTTCTGCCAATAGTGAATCTGCTGGGCACAATCTCGTTAGCTGCCACACCTTCTCATTCTTTTCTCTGTGGATGAGAAGATGATCACGTGTGCCACGGTGTTCAAGTTCTTGGGTATAGGATGAAATAAGCTCGTGTGAAGATGCGACGTATTTCCACGTAGCTTCGTGTTAATGTGCACGAGTGCACCGTGACAGCACGCCTTCAACTGCAGAAGAACACTCGAGTTGATGTTTGTTTCCCCCGAGGACTTGTCTGCCCCCCAGGGAGAGATATATGAGAAAATTCTCAGGCCTGCAACAGGATCTGTTTGTTTGCTGCAAGTAAGGTCATTAGATTTGTGGTTGTAGGAAAAAAAGGTCTCATTGTGGCACCACGACACTGGAAGGCGAGATGGATGCTTCTTCCGCTATCAGCTGCAAAGTAGACCCCACTCATGCACTTTGGTGGTTAGCATGAGCGCCTTTTAGCCAGGAACTGCAGCTGGGCAGTGCGCGCTTGTGTGTGTGTGTGTGTGTGTGGGGGGGGGGGGGCGTGAAGCGGGTGTCGGTGGTCCGTGTGAAGGAGAAGAGGAGACGCTGACATCTGTCCTTCATCTCTGGGGATGATCTGGATGAAGTCACTTTATCACAGCTTCTTGTTGCTTCTGTTTGGAGCAGTGCGGAGCAGCGTGTACCTTTTCTCTCGTCCTTTTTGGAACTTTCTCTTCCTCTTTTCTACTCTCATTTCCTCCACGACTTTCATTCCATCCTGCCTGCTGTTCTGGTTGACGTGCTCTGGCCTTATTACCTTCCCTCTTACCTTCCCTGACATCCAGCTGATGCTCTTAGCTGATAGCCCAGATGGTACTACTTTACTGAGCTTGTATGGACCCCCAGCCCCACCCACTCTGCACTATTGCACCTCTGCCACCACTGGCTGATGCTGTGGTCCAAGTGGGGCAGCATGGAGCTCAAGCACTTCTCACATTAATCTCCTAAACGATCCTGCACCTAAGAGGATCAATACTCATTCTCAGGGAGCAGCATGATCCCTTAATGTGGTAGAGGATGGCTGCTTACCCCCCCCATCCTTTCACTTTCAACTCCCCGCAGGAAGAGCACAATGTTTTCATTTCATGACCTGCTTTAGTAAAGACCATGTCTGAATTTGATTGTCCTGCTTTTCTTGTTGGAGCCAGCCAGTCCCACCAGATACTCTCCGCTTGGTACCATTCTCACTCCTATCATTCAAGCTCTCATTCATCAATGTTCACATACGTAAAGACATACACGGTCATCCCTCATCTGTGGCTGTTCATTGGTTGCAGACCCGACCTTCATAAGTGAATGTATCCATCCATACCTGAATATGAATAAATGCAATATTTTGGTAGTTCGAGCATAGAAAACCTCTTTATGGCTTTTTAACATCATTAGAGCCCCGTAGACATGAAATAACACCCCTATGGTCACTTTTACACTCCTATCACTCTTTGTTTACATCACTGCAGGAACATAACAGACAGCCACTGCTCGCACAGCAAGCTACTGAGCTAACTAGTTAGCTTCTCCCACTTACTTATTCTAAAGTTAAGAAAGTGTTTCAAACGGACTGGGGAAGAGGGACAAAGAATCCAAAATTTACCACTTCCACATGAAAGGCGAGGAGAACCTTCTTCCACTTTGTCTCAGCCATGGCGTGTGGCATGCATTGTGGAAGGTCATGTAATCTCATTACATCACTGATGCTTAGTGCCCCAACAGGTCAACCTTCTTTTTCTGCTGCTTATTTTGCATTTCACTGGGCCTTTTTGTCTTTTTCCCTGCATTGTCGACTTTAGCTTGTTGTATTTCCTGCATGATGTATGTTATCACGGGACAAGACAATACACGAAATTAGTTCTGAGAGAACGAGACGAGACTTTAAAGTTCATTTTAAGAAAAGTACAATGAAAAAAATCAAAAAAATATATGACAATATATTACACTTCTGCTCTCCTGCACTGTGTGCGTATGCTAGAGGCCCAGCCTCCACCCACTGAGACAGACACTCTATGACTGACAAAAGGGCTCACTCCATTCGTGCCATTGTTCTGTGGAACAAATGAGTGACGCCTGTTTGGAGGCGGGAGATGAGGAAAACACGCATAATAGGCTATATCAATGATCCACCTCGTTTGCATTTATTGTGTAATTGATTTATTTATTTATTATCGTCACAGAACTCGTGCTGACAAGACATTTGTTTTAATCTTGCGAGATCTTGTGACTATTTTGAATGATGATTTTTGGGGATTTACTACGAGCCAGGGGATTTCTTCAGTTTTGGTATCAGTCAGCCATTGTCATTGTATTGAGTTCCCCAATAGGTGCCTGTCACTTTAAGAAGTCTCGTGGTTCCCTGACTGTGAGCGGGTGAAATGCAGACTTTGGTGTAATTAGTTTGTCTTTTGTTGAAGTAAAGTCACGATGGAAGCCTACACTCCACTGCATGAAGAAGCCCCACCAGCCAGACTCGTCTCCTGGGAATTACACAGCTTTGATCTTATTGGAAAAGTCTGCAAGTATGAATTGTGGAATTGTACATTTAGAACAGATGTGGGGGTCTCACCACGATGCAAAGATGAAGCTCTTTTTTCCCCAAGCACTGATCAGCCATTGGCGTATTGGGTCCACTTGTACTTGCAAGAGTGACTGTGAGGGAATCGGTGCCGCATGGTTAGCATATCTTGATATCTTCGCCCTGCAAGTGCCAAGCAACTCTTCCAAAGCCCGCTGCGATATTGGCCAGGGAAGAACAAACCCATCCAGTTCTTCTAAAAGCCATCAGGCTGTTTTACATTACGAGTTGTCGCTCAATTGTTATTCTTTGTTTTCCACGGCCGTGTGTTCATGTTGGTGGTGGTGTGTTCCAAGGAAAATGGGAAAAGATGTGACTTTCCACTGGACCAGCAAGCATCTTATTTTCCATGCTCAGCATGCAGGGAGACTACTTCTGTAGCTGAGACTTTCACCATCCATCTTTGCTGATGCACACGCTTCCTGGAACCTTCTTTCAGCAAGGTATGCAAGGTCTGGGCGACCCCCCAGCCCCATCCCCACCCCACCCTTGCCAGACAGTTAAAGGAGCGTTGCAAGTTTGGAGGTGTTGTTTATGCTGAAGCTATTACTCTCCGTCTGGTCAGCCTGTCCTGAGAGCCGGCCGACTCTGCTGAATTATTCACACCGAAGCGCTGCCAATCGTCTGCAGTCCGTGCGGCTGATTGACGACTTCCACTAAGAGACATCCAAAATATTACAATCCCTGAACCACAGCGTGCAAATAATGTCTCTGTGCACATAATCACGCTCGCTTTGATTAGACTTGGTTCTTGAAGTTGCATTTCAAAATTCATATACTGCCTCCCACCAAACAGCTGCCAACTCAATACCTGATATCAGTGATATCGGGCATTGATATCACATCGCCTTCAAGCTTTTATCTTGCATTGACGTCCACATTAGAGGCTCCAGTCAAACAGCTGCCAGCTCAATACTTGATATCTGTGATATCAGGAATTGATATCACATGGCCTTCAAACATTATCTGCTCCACGTGATCACATGTTAGAGTCTCCAAAAGTGTCCAACGAGACCAAAAAAACTGTCGAGATTTGTCGCTGGTCGTTCTTTTGAAAAGAGGGATGTACAGGTGTCTGAAAGTCAGTAAATGTAACCACCAAGTCGCTAAGTAGGCAAGACTGATCCCTCCTGCTACGTCTTCTTCTTCTCTAGCGGGGCAGGTGTGCGTGAGGTGTGTTAAGAAGCAGAGTTTGGATGCCATCTAGTGTACGTACGCTGTTTTTACGTACACAGTCCCATTATAATGTGTTTATGAGCGCCAAATCTATTTGTGGCATTCCACTGGTGGTGGGCCGCCACAAATGAAGTACGTATGGAGGGCGTGAAAGACTGATTTGGGCGTTTGGTAATGTCTTCCATCCAGGCTGTGAGAGGTTACAGATCGCTGACGTGTGCTTGTGTCATGAGACACTGATTCAATCCTCCACGTGAAGAAAGACTCCGCTGTTCTCCTGACAAGCGCTTCCAGCAGATGACGAGGCCAGAAATGCGAGTACACAGCACACAACGCTTATCACATAACGCTTAAAACAGTCACATGTTTGAGGTGATTCATCGCTGTTGAAGGTAAGGTGAACTTCTGTAGGCTGTGTGAAGGTCACATGACGTGCATTGGTCAGAGGAGCTGCTATTCTCATACATCCATGCTGTACAAGGTGCACGGTGCATGGACCTTTGGCTGGTGCTCAACAGACCACCCACAGGCCACATCCCACCCGCCAAAGCTTTGAATTTGGCCCACCAATCACCACCCAAACATTCAGGCCAGCTAGAAAAGTGTAGTTTGTCCTCCACACTGCAGGTGGCAACAGCTAGGCATCACAATGGAGCAGCAGTGGAAGAAGATGCATCGCTCACTGAAACACACGACATTTAACAGCCACTGGACTACAAACTGTACACTTACCCAAAATGCAGTGTGGCAGCCAACATGTTTACTTTGGAGCCAAGGAATAGACATATCCTGATCATGAATTCATAAATGATGGCTGCTTTGTGGTTGACTGGCCTATAATTAGCCAAAACACTTAGAAAGACAAGTTATGTGCAGCATTCTGGTCACGAGGCATCAGTAATGTTATGAGATGACATTAGCTTTCACACTGCATGGAGCCCAGAGATCGAGTGAAAAAAAAGCTTCTCCTCTTATTCTGTGTGGAAGTGGTAGGTTTTTGGCTTCTTTGTCATTGATTCCCACTTATTTGAAACACTTTTCTTAAGTTTAGAATGAATAAATTGGAGAGGCTAACTAGTTAGCTTGGTAGTTTGATATGCTAGCGGTGGCTGTCTCTTGTGTCCCGGTGGCAGTGATCCCATACCCTGAGCAATGTGATGTAAACAAAAAAAAGGCAAGTGAGGGTCCCTGAGGTACACGATGTAAGCCGCTTCTACTTTTACTCATCATATCCTGACAGGCGTGATTGTTTGATGGGCACATTTCTCCACATCGTAACCTTAAAGATGCTTGCTTCATGCGCAGGCGGGCATTACTGCAGTAATGTAGCCCGTACGTACATGAAAAGGTTATGTGCAAAAGGAAAAAAAAATACAGGACAAGTTTCCAACAGGTTACACTACATTTCAAATTCCGATCCAGATCATGGAATAATTAATCATGGATACCATGATCCAGAATATCAACAAAAAAAAAATAGGGGACCTTTGGAATTTTCATCGTAGGAAGAAAAGAAATGCTACAGCACCATTCTATATAGCCAAGACACTGTGGAATCTGGATGTGTTCATCTTCAAAAGCTATGGAGCTACTGTAGATCCAGAAGAAAACCACCATTATGGAAAAACGCCATTTTTGGGAATAACTAGTGAACTGCTCCTGATATCATTATGGATCCCATTGCTAATGCTATGTTTTTATGCTCAAGGAATCGAAATATGTACATAAAAGTGCTTTTCTAGTTGTTAACGTGACACTTCATAGTGATATTTTCATCACTTCTTTTCTATGAATTCATGGAAGAAATATAGTTAGAAAAGTTGAATGTAATATTCGACACCCTATTCCCGCATTACGGTTGTTGCATGGATTTAAAATCAGCTTTCATGTTCAAAAAGAAGCTTTTGGAAATGGCACATTGCACTGCCATTTTGGAAGCATAGCCTGGGGTGGTCACGTGACTGTCACATGACAAGCACTCCTAAATGTTTCCTACTGCCACTTAAGTCACTTATAAGGGGACTGGGTGTAAAGCTGTAAAGAACCTTTGGAACACTTCTTGTGGGTTAAATGCACATAAAATAATAATAATAAAACACATTATTACTCTAAATCATACAATAATAATACAAATAGTCGCCTTAATCAGGACCTGAATGAAAATTGTGCAGCATCATAAATACTTCCCACATGGTGTGTGTTGAAGGCATGCGTGATCACGTGATGTGCGTGCTTTATGACGTCGCCATGATACAAACTTTGATGTTTATCTTTGCTGAAGAGAAAAAGAAGGGCGGACATGAAAGGAGGTAGTAGATATGGTAGATGTATAGTAAGTAAGGTGCAGCATGAGTGCTCAGCATGGCGCTCAGGTAGCACTCATGCTCTCTGCACGCTGGAGCACACGGTGATGTCGTAAAGCGTGATTGTCGTAAACCAGGTGCGGATAGGGGAGGTGAAGGGGAGGGAGGACATGGAGGACAGGGAGGACAGGGAGGACAGGGAGGGGATGAAAGAGGAGGTGACTCCAGCATTTCGTCTCCACCAAAGGATCATGGCGGATGGCCCCAGGTGTAAGCGCAGAAAGCAGGCGAACCCGAGGAGGAATAACGGTGAGTAAAAGTACTTTTTGTTGCTGGGGGACGCCGGAACGTCCACTTTGTCCTTGTGTCGTCCGACTGAAAACTTTGTCCTGTTTTTGTTAAGTGAAAGTAAGAAGCTTGCGTGTCGTGTGGCGTGTACCGTTATATACCTGCCTATGGCGCTGCGCCGCTCCGCTCCGCTCCTCGCACCGTTAGTTCGTATTCACACTCCACCGTCGCTCCACAACACTTTATCTAACATTCTGCTTTCATTTCACACACTTTGACGCTGTTCCACACACACACGGAGCAAGTTTGAAGAAGGTTATGTCGAGTTTGAAGGCTTGTGTGTGTCCGCTGCAGCCGAGACCGTTACTCGCACCTCACCCTCATCTAAAGCTTTATTTCATGAAACACCTTTAATCCTCTCTACTTTCACTTTAAATAAACACTTGGACTTTATACACACGCACCTTCACACAACATTTATGAGTGATTCTACCTGCTTCTTATCACAATTGTTGACGGCTTGTTTATTGATTCGGCGAGCGTGGTTGCGCTTGTGTGGACTTTAGTTTGCTTTTTCTTCAGATGTTTTGTGTGTTTGATGAATGTTACGACATTTACGTGTTACCTCATCTAAGCTAATCGGCTATGCTAGCGTTAACTTTATTGTGTTTGATACGGTTTACGCTCGTGAAAAAGATCCGCTAAAGGGCGTTTTTTTGCCTTTCGCCGCTTCTTTTCCCTCCGCCGTCCGCCGTGTGACGGCGTTTGAAGTTATCAAACGAAAAAATGTTGAAAAGGACACTGAATGGCGAAAAAGAGCAGAAAGATGTCAAGGATTGTCCCTTCCGGTGCGCTCTGTTTATGTGAACGACATGAGGCGAGCAGACCATATAAGGGCAGGGGCTCTTGCGCTGGGATCCTTGATTGTGCTCATTTGACTTGGCATCATTTTAACACAACATATACTTCTTTTTCCTCTTCATATCCTACTCTCACATCTTACTTTGATGTGTCTAGTGCTTTCTTATACTCCCCGACATGCACATAAAAGCTCATGTTGAATATTTGGTCGTATAGTGTCTACCTGTATACTTCTTACTTCTGATTGGAAATGTTGTTTTTCATCACTACTGCGAATGTGCCACCTAGTGTAGCCCAAAGGAAGTGTGGTGATGCTGAAAAAACACAAGTGCTTTATAGTCATCATGACAGGGTTTCCCATCCATTCATATGTTTGTGGTGGCCCGCCACAATTCAATTTGGACTGCCACAGAAACATGTGGCATTCCTTTTTTTCTCAATTTGACGTGTTTGCCCTTGCTCACAAACACATTGTAATGGGACTGTCTGTGTAGCTTGTTGTGCCAACGCTGTACTGTGGATGGCATCGTAACTCTGCTTCTTAAAGGAAAAGTGCCCTTTTTTTTGGAATTTTGCCCATCATCCACAATCCTTATGTGAGACATAAACACACGTCTTTCTTTTTTCTGTGCCTTCTTAAGATATAAAAACAAGCACTAAAAAGAGGCAGCTAAGAATGCACGTAATGGGACCCACGTATGCCGCCTATAAAGCCTTCCAAAAAGCGCACATTGTTATTATTATTGTTACGTCTAAGAACTACGTTACTGGCGTAGTGACACCTCGCCACACAACACCGGCTAGCTACTAGCCGGCTAGCGACTAGCTTCACCACACACTCGCTCACAACGCCTCAGGCCACTAGCCAAAGGTAACATACATATTGGAGCTGCCGCCACTGCTGCTGTGTTTTGGTTTTTGATGCTAGGTGTAGCGTTCCTTTCTATGTTGCTATGTGAAATCAATGCACCCAGGAAGGAAGTATTCCATGTTATCATGAATGTACCTGCTACTACATGCTCACTGCTTGGATGGAAAACCACTAAACCTTGCTGGAGCTTTTTGGAGGTGTTTTCATAGGCCGACTAGGTGCGTCCCATTACGTGCATTCGTTAGCTGCCTCTTTTTACCTGTGTTTACATCTTTAGAAGGCACAGAAAAGAAAACGATGTGCGTTTGTGTCTCACATAAGGATTGTGGATGATGGCTGGACACTTTTCCATTAAGACGCCTCATCCACTCATTGCACAACTGACTTGGTTGTGGATTAAAACACACCATTTCATCAACATAGTGAGATATTAGATGGGCAGTGGCGTGTTCATTATCTTTCAAATCAGCACTCACATCTACCGCTGCATGAAATGAAGCCAACGCCAGTAAAAGTCAATAACTTCATGTTCTGTTGTTAAAAAGCTTTAAAATCATGAGATCATGTCACACATTTCTTACGACACAAACCTAAAAGCTCTGTTTTACCCATCTACACACACACGCACATGCCACAGATACACTGCAGTCCTGTGGGAAACCCTGCATTATTGATCACTATACATGTGCAAGCTATTCCAGCGAGAGGAGGCCATGTGCCAAAGATACTCTTCTTTGGAGATACTGTGGTTGTTTGTCTAATGTTGTCCATAACTTGGAAAGTTTGAGTGGCTGTGATGCAGGAAATAAAGACGGTGTTTGTTGGTTAGTGGAGGACGACTGCTGGACGAGTGTGGTGTGGGAGGCAACATGCCACCAAAGTGTGTTTATCTGTGTCCTTCCGTTGGTGACTTGTCACAGCGCTGTTGAGAAAGTGTCTTGTTTTTCCGCTGTGGTGTTGTTGTGGGGCGTGTTGGCTTGGCTGTTGCGTCTCTGGAGCTTGGGTGTAAATATGTGGACACGCCTTAGATAACAGTGCTGCTCTGAAGGGTTTTGGACCCGCTGTGTACCTGTCCCCTTTCAACTGATGAAACTTTACACAAGACTGTTGATATTTCAAGAGCTGTTACTTGCGAGCTCATTTGCATTTGGCTCAATGTCCACACTCGCAGTTGAGTTTAGCTTGTGACCTGTCATGCACAATCAGCACAATGGAGTTCCTGTGAAAAGTGAACTTGTGCAACATGTCAACACTTGGATATTCTTAGGATGCTGTGGTATGATGACCTTCTGCTTTCTTGTAAATCTGCACATTTCCAAAGGAAAGGCTGCTTGGACTGGTATAATTAGATAAGTGCAGGAGCGGTAGGCAGGGGTTTATGGCGGTCTGGCGTAGCTCGCTCGCTATGATTTGTAGCAGAAATGAAGGGCTGTATTTCGAATGGAATATTTCCGTCAGTACACTAGAGTAAGTATACTGTGTATTTTGAGCGTGCAGTGCTGCCCCAAAGCCATTAGTGAAATGACTATTTGACTATTTAGCCGCTTCTTCTACTTCTCTGCTTTTGAACGGTGACTTGCAAGCACTAAAGTTAGCCCCTCCCCCTCTGCTACATAGCCAAGATGGTGACTATTTAGGGTGGCGTGTCCATCACTGCACACTCACCATTTTGAGCGTGCAAGAGTGCAACATCCAACTACTACTGCACAGTGTCATCTCCCAACAGAAGAGCACTTTCAGTGGCAGATTACTATCACTGCCCTGCTCCGCCGAAAGACTGAGCACATCATTCATCCTCCACGCCATGCCGCTTTTCAACACAATACAGGGGGAGCGATAAAAACACACACAGGACTGGACTTACTAACTTATTATGTATTATTATTATTATTTATTATGTACCTATATTGCACTATACATTTGACGTGATTCCTTATTTATTTATTTATTTTTATTCTCTTTTCTTATTTTTGTTATCTGTAAAAGTGAATTTCTCAGGAAAATTAATAAAGTATCTATCTATCTATCTATCTATCTATCTATCTATCTATCTATCTACCTATATTCTGTATTCATTTTCTCCTACTTCACTTCTGCACTCAAAAGAATAAGTCAGAAGGTTTCCATGCATTAAACGTGCAGACGTGTTAAAAAGGCGGCTCTTAGCCGACACTGGATGATGATCGTTGTCGCTGTTTGCTGTGGAATACAAGAGCCACACTAGATCACACGTGCACTCTTAATGTCAGCGTTCATTCTTACCCTTTGCAACTAGCGGCCATGGTGCCTTGTGTTGTGATGTGTAACAGGTCAGCGGGAAACGTTTACCTGCACTGAAAGGAGCATAAGCGCCATCTAGCGTTTGGGAGGCACGCAGCATATGGCCAATGATCAAGCGCTTTTCATGGGAGTTGCCCTCCACGCCTACCAGGGATCGGTGAAAATCATGCATAAAACACACACATGCCTCACTCCTCCCCCTCCAAAAACTGCTAATAGCTTGACGTTGACACTCTCCTTCAGCATTTGCAATAAAAGTGACAGCTGTAATTATTAATTACACTCAGCTCCAGAACCCTCCCCATCTCTCTTCAATTGCCATTGCTCACACGTGACAGAAGCTGACAGGCTAAATGAGGGGCAAAATTATTAGAGTCCTGCAGACAGGAAATAATACCCCTATGGTCACCTTTACACTGCTATGATTCTTTGTTTACACCACATTGCTCAACTGTAATGCGCAGGCTATGGATCACTGCAAGGGTCACAAGAGACGGCTGCCGCTAGCTTAGCAAGCAAAGTAGTTAGCCTCTTCGATTGACTTATTTTACACTTAAAAAAGCATTTCAAAAAGAGTGGCGTAGAAGGACACAGCCCTTTACCACTTCCACAAAGAATGGGAGGAGAACTGCCATGTCTGACGGTAATCTAATGTCATGTAACATTACTGACGCCTAGTGGCCAGAATACTACACTACTACTTTTGACCAATGGTAGTCCATAGTCGACCGTGAAACGGGAATCATTTAGCCATGAATTCATTTCCAGGAAAACACGTTTGAACCACAAAGTAGTGTGTGACCACTGTGTTGTTATGATTACTCACTTGGTGCATGAGATGTGTTTTGTGTGAAAAAACCCCCAGCCTATTTTGGAGATAAAAAATAAAAAGCCAATTTTTTGACCCAAAAATCAGCGCCTCTGTAGGGCCGTGAATGTGCGGGAATGTAAACATGGACCTGGCATGCACGTGTGAAAATGGGAGAGAGGGATTTGTTTGGGGAGCGGGACTGAAGTAACGTAGCACATGTAAAGGTAGCGAGTGTGAGTACGGAAGTGCGGCCATTGAGGCACAGCCAAGGTGAGCTGCATTCTCTGCTGTAAACGTGGAGGTGTTAACAGATGACAGGTGTTTGCAATTGCTGGTGGATTCTACTGCGCCTTTTGTCGCTGCTCCCCAGTCGGGAATAGCTACCATCCCCGCAATGGTAATTTAACACAGCAATTTGGGAATAAAGGAATGCGGCCGGTATTAACATTCTTGGACAACTTGTGTAAACAAGGCGTCACTCGTGACTCTTTCTCTCGTAAGGGTAACACCCTGACTTTCTTCCTGCTTTTCTCTGCACTCCTTTTTTTCACGCTGATGAATCATCCGTCAAACAAGGAAGATGAGGTGGACGCTTGGCAAAGACTTGTGATGTTGAGCACCGTGTTTATGGGCTGGATGAAACTACGCTGAGCGTGCTCACCAAGTGCAGGTTTGCAGGAGAAGGCTAGCTAGCAAACGCAAGTGAAGCAAGTCCTGGCTTGGTGTGGATTGGCTGTGTCGCCCCCCATGCCACCTTGGTGCTTGCAAACATGTGTTTACATTTAAAAGCTTCACCCCTGTTGTGTGAATACTTAAGAAGAGGAGGACATTTTTCATTTATCTCTCGGCTTTTCACCAACTTCCTCAGCGTCTTCGTGTGAAAGTGCCAAGTAAGAAGAAATCGCCTCTTCTTGCCCCCCTCCCACCCTTGCAAGCGTCTCCTTTATTTGTGGGGGTGAGGACACAGTAGCCAGGGGTGCTGTTGATTGCCCCCTGACCTAGGCGCCCAGCGTGCCGAGAGTATGACTTCACCCCCCCTGTGCCATTGTGAGCCTTCCAGCGTGTCCAATTGTGTTTGTGTTGAAGTCTGTTCAATGAAAGGGGAAGAGTGGGGAGGAGAGGGAGGGAGCGTCGGAGCCCTCGGCCCTTTCTCCTCTCGCTCCTTCTTCTCTCAGTCCATTCTTCATGACCCCTTCAACTGTGGACTATGCCTTCCCCGCGGACTGGAAGGTGGGGGATGGACGGAGGTGGCGAGAAGAACAGGTGACAGCTGAAGGACTTGGTGATGGCAGATGAAATGCACGACACATGGCATGGCAGGACAGCGTGGAAAAAACACAACCAAACTTGGGGGAACGTCATAGTATGCAGTGGAACTTTAGTTTTCTTCATTCGTTCATACAAAAGGTCCGCGTCAAACCGAATCCATTTTTCTGAAACAATTTTTCCCATAGAAATGAAAATCCAATCAATCTACTCCAAACACCGAATGACTTTTAATATAAATATGCTGTATATTCTTGCTAGATCGTTGGAAAGCACAGAAAAGAGAAAGACGTGTGTTCATGGCTCACGCAAGGATTGTTGATGATGGGCAACATTCCAAAAAACGTGTACTTTTCCTTTAAGTCTGGCCAGATTTGGCGTTGGTGTGTGAGCAGCAGTGCTGGGAGCATCATCACATCTTTACTTTCAATACCACGACACAATGTGCACCAGAGTTTGTCACGTGCCATATTGTACGAGAACGAGGGAAAAGTTGGGCAGAAAGCGAATCCTATGAAAACTATTTGAACAAATATTAACATGAAGGTTGGAGAAAGGCTTTCCTGATTTTCAAACGGCAATTCTACGATGTCACCTCTGTAAAAGCTGCTTAATGTTTAGCTGCCCCCACGGAGGCGGGAGCATTAGCCTATAAAAAGGTGCTCTTCCTCCATAAAGGATGCGTTTTAAAGCCAGAGTCAGTTTCAGTAACCCCCTTAACTGTGCTGCTTGGATGTGCTTTATTGTGGTTTGTGTGGTTGAATGTGTAAATGAAGCATTGTGTGCGGAGGCTTTAGTGAGAAAGCCCGAGGAGAAAGAGCCTAGTTACCTTTGCAGTTTGCCTGCTCTACCTCATTCACTTTCAGCGGCTGAAGAAAAGGCCCATTCAGCGGGCCTGGCATGGGGAGGGAGAGCCTTTTTCACATTGGGCTTGTGGGAAACTTCTCCTCCATACTGTGCATGCCATTTGCATATGACCCATTCTTTTCCTGAAGGTCCCGGCGAGGGAGGAATCTGTGGAACGTTAGCAGAATGCATCAAATCCTTCCCACACGGCCTCAGGCCCTGAAGGACCCACATTGTAGCACGCTGACATGTTTATCTTGTGGATGGAGCTTACGTACGTCCACGTCGCCCTTGTTCTCTTTAATTGCTCGTTACCTTTCTTGCCTGCCTATTTCAAACGCCGCCTTGGTGCTGTTTTTAGCGCCGGGGCCCAAGCTTAATATGGCTCAGTCGGCAGGAGTTTCCCTGAATCCGAAACATGAGCCATAAGGACAATGTGACGGGGAGGGGGCCACACACCTTGGAGCCTCCCCAAATGAGGATGACGTAATCGTATATATCTGAAAGAAATTGGTGGGGGTGGTAGATTGATGAGCCAAACAAAACAACAAGCGTACATATACGGACTACCTGACGTAGTTGGATGCCCAAATATCCATGTTTCACCCTCCTATATGAAGACCCGGTGGACATGCACTATGTCTTGTCTCCAAAACACTAGGGGGCCATTTTGGTCATTTCAGCTCACTTAGCTGTGTGGGCAGAGGAAGAGAACCCTACATGCGAACAGCTAACTCTCAGCTTTCTACATGTCACGTGTGGTGGTTACTGTGGGTGTCAGGAGACGAGACAATACAAGAGGTTGGGTCTACCAGAACAAGATAAGATAAGATTTTAACTTCACTTTTAAGAAAAGTACAATGAAAAAACATAAAATAATATATTGCAATCTATTCATATAATTTCTACTATGTTCTGCACTCTTAGTGTGTATTCTAGCAGCCCCGCCTCCACCCAGACTCCGAGACAAAGAGACTGTGTGACTGACCAAAGGGCTCACTCCATTCATGCCGTTGTTGTATGGAACAAACACACCGAGGTTCTGAAAGCAATGCACAGAGTGAACCCTCTTCCTGCCAGACACACATGCACATGGCGGTATATTGATGATCCACTTCATTTTCATTTCGTGTGCCACGCATTCATTCATTTATTACCATATTGCCCACCAGACGGTTTTCTCTGAACAAGAAATCTTGTCACCTTTTAATCTCACGAGATCTTGTGACACCCCTAGTGGTGACCGTGTTAGCGTGCGGTTAAATGGCTTTGGCTTTGGTTTTAGTGGTTATGCCTATCCTCCAAGACAGAAAAAAAATCACATGACTGTCCCTGAAATGTAGAGAATACTTGTCCTTCTTTAAACTAAGAAGCAAAGGTAAAGGAAGGTAAGGAAGTGTGATGTCCGGGCGCTGAGCGGATGGCAACTGGACTCTTCAGGTTGTCATCTGACATCTGAGCAGGCTTCATGGGTTCATGCTCAAAGACCAGATAGGACTGCTCTAGTCACAAAGTAAATGATTGCCACGGCCCGCTTTGACTGTTTCAAGAATTCATTCGAAATTCATTCAGCGATTCTCCACTGGCGGGGCGGGACCCAGAAGATGGTCGGGTCAAAAATGATCATATACAAACAATGGTTGACTTTTTTTTTTTAATTTTGAAGTAAAATGAAGCAATACTTTAGTCATCATTCACGTTCCACATTCCACGTTCCATTCTTACTTCACAAAATAAAGTTTGATTAAGTCGACCTCAGCGTATCAGTGTGTCATGTCATCACAAACGGAACTTTCCTTTCCTTTTCTGTGCCCTTGCGGTCCCGCCCAACATCATAATTGCCATCTTTAGTGTCCTTGGTGTCCCCCGTGGTGGTGTCTGTGTGTGCTTTTCATCATGTATGTGCTGGGGTTCAGTTGTGTCTGCAGACCACCTCCTTGGCCCCCATCCCCCTCATGACTACCACCTCGTCCTCCCCTCCCTCCCGCTTGTGGTCCTCAGTGGAGCGGGTAATGAAAAAGACTGGACAGGCACAATAGGCAGAAGGCGGGCCCAAGGAGCTCAACGCCAGCTTGCAAAAAGCTCTGCTATCGCGTCACTTCAGAGCACCCGACTGTCAGTTTGTCAACTTTTTCCTCCTCACAAAGACGCTTGTGGGCGAGCCCCCTCTAACATGCTTGACTTTATTCTGGTGGCACAGCGGCCGCGTCCGCAGGGATGAAATTGGATGACATCAGATGAGAAGTAATCCGTTGCGGCGTATTGTGCTTTGAACGCAGCCTAGCGGTTGGCTCTTTGCCAGGCCATTATGATGACCATATTGATTTTCCTCTCCATAGCACACACAACCGATAATGGCCCTCCTGAGGGGGCGCACATTCATATTCACACACTGATTGCAGTCACCCAGCCTGACTGCCATGTCCCCAGGGTCACAATGAGTAACAAATGGAGAGCACTCCCGGGTCCCCCCGCGAGCTTGTACACTGAACGAGGCGGGCGAGGCAAGCCCTATGACAGCTCAAGCAAAGAAAACCTTAGTCACCCTGTTTGTTAGTCAGAAAGAGGCCGTCTGCTATGCTGAATGTCAACATGGATAAACATCCACACGGGATTAATGAGAGGAGAATGGCCCGCCTGAAAGAAGAGGGAGGGCGTAATAGAGGGAGGCATGGAGCAACCACATCGCCCCATTTAACCCATAAGCTTTTTTTGAGCTGCCTTTGGCCCCCCCGAGTATGACCCAACCGAAGGAGGCCAAAGG
The DNA here is from genome assembly GCF_027744805.1 of Dunckerocampus dactyliophorus. Classification (NCBI taxonomy): domain Eukaryota; kingdom Metazoa; phylum Chordata; class Actinopteri; order Syngnathiformes; family Syngnathidae; genus Dunckerocampus; species Dunckerocampus dactyliophorus. Next base: position 17,138,147 of record NC_072839.1, on the reverse strand, counting down.
TAGACACCAAATATGAAATGGACAAAAGATCATCTCGTATTGGCTCAGCACCACCACACTGATTCAGCCACTTTCACATGCGTGTGTGTTTGTCCTCAACCATGCGCACGTTTAGCCCGTTACGCTGCTGAAAAACCTTCATCCACACCGGTGGAGTTTTAAAAAACACTTTCACTGGCTTTCATGCCAACTTTGGCCAATCAGAAACCTGAAAAACAACCTCAACCGTTATATCAGTGTTTCACACAGGACCTCAATCTATGTGTGGCAGTGGTGGGTGGCATGGGGGGGTGATGTAATGACATCATTGCTGAATTTGCAGAATTGGCCATGATGCATGTGCTTGTGCGTATGATGCATGTGCATGTGCGTATGATTCCCAGTGCATGTGCGTGTGATACATGTGCATGTGCGTATGGTGCATGTGCGTATGATACATGTGCATGTGCGTATGATTCCCAGTGCATGTGCGTATGATACATGTGCATGTGCGTATGATACATGTGCATGTGCGTATGATACATGTGCATGTGATGCATGTGTGTGTGATGCATGTGCGTATGATACATGTGCATGTGATGCATGTGCATGTGCGTATGATACATGTACATGTGCGTATGATTCCCAGTGCATGTGCGTATGATACATGTGCATGTGCGTATGATACATGTGCATGTGCGTATGATACATGTGCATGTGCGTATGATTCCCAGTGCATGTGCGTATGATTCCCAGTGCATGTGCGTATGATACATGTGCATGTGCGTATGATACATGTGCATGTGCGTATGATTCCCAGTGCATGTGCGTATGATACATGTGCATGTGCGTATGATACATGTGCATGTGCGTATGATACATGTGCATGTGATGCATGTGTGTGTGATGCATGTGCGTATGATACATGTGCATGTGATGCATGTGCATGTGCGTCTGATACATGTGCATGTGCGTATTATACATGTGCATGTGCGTATTATACATGTGCATGTGCGTATGATACATGTGCATGTGCGTATGATACATGTGCGTATGATACATGTGCGTGTGCATATGATACATGTGCATGTGCATATGATACATGTGCATATGATACATGTGCATGTGCATATGATACATGTGCATGTGCATATGATACATGTGCATGTGCATATGATACATGTACATGTGCATATGATACATGTGCATGTGCATATGATACATGTGCATGTGCATATGATACATGTGCAACGGGTGAGTCAAAAACAGGAAAAGCAACACAAACTACAAATGAAATGTATTCTGTCGCCTCTTTTTGTGTTTTTTTTCTTTGAGAAGAGCAATACGTGCTTTCATGTCAGTCTCCAACAGTCTTCTGACTAGATTTGTTGTGATTTACGTTTTTGAAAAAGTGTATCTGGCGGTGTCTTGACTACTTGCTAAATAAATTGGTCGTTGGTCTCAGCCATGACTCGTCCTTCTCAGCCATGACTCGTCCTTCTCAGCCATGGCATGTGTGCTGTGCTCTGTTGGCTCAGTAGCCAGTATCCATGCCGTGTAGGTAGTTAGGGAGTGGGGAAGAAGGATCTCAGCACGTTGGCTCGGCTGACTCTGGAGCTCTATGCAGTGTGAAAGGTCATGTAATGTAAGGTCATGTCGCATAACATTCCTGATGCCTTGTGACACAATGCGACATATGACTTGTCTTTCAAGACCAATAATATGCCACGAAACAGCCATCATTTATGAATTCTTTGATATCGTGAGGGAGTGCTATTGGAACCGTGACATAAGGAACGACTATATTCTAATTTGGTGAGCCACCACAAATAAATAACAGAAAACATGAAATGACTGCTATTCCTCTCTCTTCTCAAGTTCTTCTCTTTAACCCCCCCTTGGTGAGGCTGGTCCACGAAGCTCAAGAAAAAGCACCTCACCTTTAATGTCCTGCTGTGCAAACTCCAAAGTTTTGTGAGTGGTTTATTTGTGGTGGGCCTGTAGATGATATATGACATGTCCAATGACGTATGGATTCTATGTCAAATCAATGTGTGAGCTTAGGAAACATGAATATATGTCTTCAAGGCTAATAAGGTCCTGCTCTGTTGGTACATAAGGCTTAACTTTAAACACATGACATAATGTTACGCTAAAAGCCCCGTTTGAGCCATGCACACGTAAACGCTGAAGGAGCGTTTGAAAGTCTTGGTCCAGGCCAAAGTCATCCCGTGGAAGTTTTCCAAACGTGTGTTTGTGTGGATCCGAATCCCAACATGTAGCAGGTGGGGTTGGATGGGAGCTATTGTACATCTGTCTTTTTACTCATGCTGACAGCCGGCCCCCCCTCCCCCCACCCCCACCCCCTCTCTTGTTACTCTGGCGCCAGTGCTTGCGCCTGTGAGTCAATGAAGCGCGGCCTTTAATTGATTGTGCTGTGAGTTGTACAACACTATTAATTAGCGCTTCTCCGCCACTTGTTTGTTTTGTTCTTCTGTTCCCATCATAACACCCTTCATTAGCGCTGTCATATGTGAGCTCAGCGTTGACGATCCGCTTTCTATTTTCTCATCCTCACGCTCTCCCTCCTAAACTCTCTCGTCAGAGGGCCCGAGTAGTCTTTTCTTTTCTTTCCTACCCTCTTGTCTCTTCTTCTCTTATTCTCGTCTCTGGCAGCTGCCTTGGCTCGGATTCTCCAACACCAGCAGGTGCTGCAGGCATGCAGCTACTCAGCTATACAACTCTCATAAATAACACCTGACAAAAGTACCAGGGAGGCAAAGATTGAAAGTTTCCTCTGGCAGCAGAACAGGGTGTGGCTGACCGTGCAAAGCCGGCCTTCTCCCAGCAGACGTCTTCCCAATTTCTTTTTCTAAGGCTGCATTCACGCTGCAGCTCAGTTTACTTTGGTTTTTGCTCATATGTGACCCGCATCTGATTTTTTCATGTCAGTGTGAACAGTACAACTACTACTACTACTACTACTACTAGTAGTAGTACTACTGCTTTAAACTAAGAACTAGGAAGTGTGATGTCAGGGCCTGAATGGATGGCAACTGGACTCTTCAGGTTGTCATCTGACATCTGAGCAGGCTTCATGGCTTCATGCTCAAAGACAGCTCTAGTCACAAAGTGAAAGATCGCCGCGTCTCGCTGACTGTTTCAAGACTTCATTCGGAATTCATTCAGCGATTCTCCACTGGCGGGGCGAGACCCAGAAGATGGTTGGGTTGCACCCTGCTGGTCAAAAATGATGATGATGATGAAATATGTAGCATACAAACAATGTTTGACTTTTTACAATTCCAAAATGTAAACTTAAGCAATATTTTGGTGATCTTCCTCAATGGTATGCATTCATTGCAAATATCTGATTCTATTTCATTGGAATCTATGCATTATTTGCATACATATGCATTTATGGTTCTCTGCATTGCCTTAATAAAATGCCTTAATAATTCTTCCAAAATGTGTTTTAGATTTGTAATTATATGCATTCATGTTTTAATACCTAGGCTCCAGCATACCCCCCCACCCTAATGAGGAGAGGCGGCAAAGCAAATGGATGGATGGGTGTTTTAATACAGGCCAATTTCGATTCTTTCTGCTCCTGTGTGACCTGGATCACATTTTTTTCATGTCAGTGTGAAGAGTAGAATTCATGAATGTGATACGTAAGTGATGCTACTGTAGGCTGAACGTAGGGTGTTACGGTTTGCTGGAGCTCTCCGAAGCTTGACCCCCAGTGTGCAGAGACGCGGTGGCGCGCAAACAAAAGATCTTTCATGATGTAAGAACAGGTACAAACAAAAGGCGACAGAAGGAAAAAGCTCTGTGAAAAAAATAACACAAGCGGAGGTACCAACAGGTAAGTGGACACTTCAGGTGACAGCACCGGTGAGGAGTTGAGGAAGAATAGCAACAAACCTTTTAACAGCCACTACTAATTGTCCGCAGCTGCGCGGCAACCACGAGTAAAGCGGCTGCCGCCTCCTCCCAGCAGCAAGTACAGCCCGCCAAAATAAGAGCACACAACAGGAGGCGCTTGCTCCTGTCCTGCGAAACATGACATAGGGTTGTGTTTAGCCGACCTGCTCGTCACAATTTGTCACCAAAATAGACATGATGGATGAGGAAGCAGACAACAGTCCGTGGTGAAAAGATGTTTTGGAAAGATGTTACTCACGTCAACGTCCCACCATTCCCGGTTCCCACTCCACACCCACACGCTCCTGGGAACAGACGTCACAGCACCAACTGCCAAAACCTTTTTTCTTAAAACTCCCATGCAAAATCATTTGGTTCAGAAAATGTTGACTCTGGTTGCACAAAATCCTTGAAATTGCCACAAATGCGGCAGGGCTGAGACCAGGAGTTGGGGGGCCGTGATTACTTCCTGAATGCGTTACGTTCACGTTACACACAAGTACAAGTCGCAGGTTTTTTTGTAATGTGATAAATGGGAATCGGGCATCATACCCTGCAATGTGAACATAGCCCAAATGTGTTTTCTGGTGATGCCAGCCTTCAAGAGAAGCTTTTCATGCTAAAAAGATGCAGCAAATGCATCTTTTTAAGCAGGCTCTCTTTAAGTGACTGTCGGGAAAAAAGCTCTATTGTTTAATCAGGATGTAAGAGCTCGGAACAATGTTAATTATGCTTGAAAAGCGAATGAAGGGGTCAGAAAAGAAAGTACATGCACACTTTTATCATCCTTACCACTAATGAAGCAGCACTCTGAATAAATCCATCCATCCATCCATCCATTTTCTATACCGCTTCATCCTCATTAGGGTCGCGGGGGCATGCTGGAGCCTATCCCAGCTGACTTCGGGCGACAGGCGGGGTACACCCTGGACTGGTCGCCAGCCAATCGCAGGGCACACTCTGAATAAATGAATCCTTAAATCATCTGAAACCAAGAGCCTCTATTGTATTTGACTGTCATTGTACGCTCGTCAAATCCACAAATGCCAGACACACATCCGGCCTAATCACAAGTTATTGATCAGCCTCTCATGGCGAAGGTTACTTTGTCATTTTCGCTCCCCTTGCCTCAAACAAAACCAGGAAGTGTGGGGGAGATTACGGCCCAGGATGCAACCCGAAAGCCCTTTATCTCTGTGAAAACAAGAAGCTTCCTGCGGCCCAGCTCGCATCCAGACTACAACCCCCCCACCCCCCCACCGGTCCCCTGCACCTGTGCCAAACTATTTTGAGGCTGCAAGGACCACTAACCGGGACAGAAAACAAACGCTGGGGATACAAACCTGTGCAGCGGTTCGGTACCTGTTGTTAAGTTGCACATGGGAACCTCCCTTTTCACCGTTCATCGGTTCCAAAAGATCACACGAAAACCAAATGGTACGAAAGGCCATGTTTCCCATTGGAAATAATGCCAATGCAGTGAATCCATTCCACACACAAAATACATTTTATAGAGAATAATTGTAGTTTGACATGTGGAAAACAATATGAAATGATTAGAAATGAGGAAAGGATGGAAGTTATGTTCATGTGGACTTCATGTACATCCTGGTGACGTGGAATCAAAAACAAAAAGACATTTTTATGGCAATATCAATGACTCGTTTGCTGTTCAAAGCCAACGAGAATCTACTGTATTGTTTTTTGCTGTAAACATGAGAGCCAGAGCTGAGCGTACAGTATGTCATGTATTGTAATATACAGTAGACACCCCTACAACGTCAATTATCCGTTCCGATAACCTTTATGTTATAGGGATTTTATGTTATACGAAGCGTAAAATACATGTAAATAGGCTAATCCGTTCCAAGATCTTCCCAAACTCACCCCTTTGGCCCTTCAAAATATTCAAAGTCCACCAAATATGGTGGGAAAATATAAGAAAACAGTAGCATAAACATAGTAGAGTAACGCGTCTGTGTAGGCTCTCAGTTGTACAGGAGTTGTCCATCGAGGGAAAGGCTTCTTGAGACGTCATCTGTACTTCTGTGAAGAAGGTGTCGGACAATTCGCTCCTCATCCGAAGAGCTTCGTCAGCGAACAGTTCGAACAAGCGTCAGTTCGCTGACGAAGCTCTTCGGATGAGGAGCGAAACGTCCGACACCTTCTTCACAGAAGTACAGATGACGTCTCAAGAAGCCTTTCCCTCATAGTAGAGTAACATTCCAATATAAAATAAGGTAATAAATAAGATTACTGTAAATGAATAAAACTGAAAAACAAAAACAATCCTACCGTTCACGAGATGTCTTGATCAGGAGCGCAAGTGGAGGCAGGAAGTAGGAGGAGGACTAGCCTGAGTCGAAACGCGAGTCAAAGAGTCTAAGAGTCAGCTGGTCTCACAGACCAACGCACACGCACTACACGATAATGCTGTGTGCAAAATTTTAATTTGTAACTTAACTTAATTGTTTAAGTTAGTTTCAGGGCGACTACGAAGAGGAAGGAGTTTGAAGGGAGAAGCCTGTCTCTCACACAAACTCACGTACGTGCTGTGTAAGTCAGCCAATGAGATGAGAGCGCAGGCGGTGCCCCGAAAATCAGCCAATGAGAGTGTAAAGTGTCAGAAGGCGTCACCAAGTGTTAGTCTGAACTTGCATGACTTGACGCATTAATAAAGTTGATTGAAAAAAAAAGACTTGCACTGACTTGACGCTTTATGTTATATGGAATTTCTTCTGTAATACGAAGCGAAAACTTTACATAAATTCTTTATGTTCAGTGGAATTTACGTAAAAGGAGGTTTACATTATGCGAGGTACTACTGTGCTGTATTACTACATGTCCAAAAACTCCCACAGTGCCCATCAAGCAATGTTGGGAATGATGTGGAGAATTACGATGTGTGTGTGAAGGATTATTATTATTATTATTATTATTATTATTATTATTATTCATTATCAGATCGATAATTATTGGGCCAATACCATGGAATTATGACATCATACCGATAAAGCCGATATTAAAAATAGCTCAGACAATTTAAAAAATGTTCCAATGAGGCGAGATTACCCATACTGTGCAGGTGATGTTAACGTAACTTCCCCTGAACTCACTTGTAAACAAACAAGTGCTAAAGGTTTGCCAGAGGCCTCCATGGCGTCGCGCCGGCTGCTCGGAGCGTGTGCCCGAATACAGTGCACCTTGCTGGGCCATGCCGGGGGGCGTCCTCCACTCTACACTCTGGTTCTCCTGATAGTAGTGATGTGGCAGTCATGTCATATTTCATGAGGACAAATCGAGCAAATCCTAATTTGTTCAAGTCCTTCTTACTTCCAGGTGTGCAGGTGTGTAACTACACTCACATCTACATTTAAAGAGTACATATAAAAAGGTTATTGGTTTTCGGGATCATATCGGTCTTAAAAGGAGAAAGTTATCAGTATCGGTTTGAAAAAAAGATATCGCACAACGAACCCCCAAAACCAGCGGCCCCTTTAAAATGTGAAAAATGTAGCCCCTGCTACCAGTTTCACAGATGGTGATGAAAAAAAATGTCTATGATGACAGGACGCATGTAAAAGTCTCAAGGAGGCGTGTTACAAAACAAACAGTCGGCCATGTTGGGTGAAAACCAGGACTCGTACATTGACCAAATGAGCCCAAAGGAACGTGACGGACATTAGGCAGGTGGGCGACGATACTTCCAAGTGAATTTAGTTTGCACATTCATTGATACTGAGCAGCTGCAACCCTGGTGAGGACAAGCGGTGTAGAAAATATTCCACAGCAGAATACCCGTGCTAATAATGTGAAAAAGAAACGAGTCAGAGAAAGCATTTCCTGTCAGACTCGTTACAAAGATGTGTCTGTTTGGACTGATGGCTGAGCCCTTCGGGTCATGTTTTGTCCAGCAGTGACTTTTAAATAAGGGCTGAAGAAGGCCGCTACTGTCGGGTCGGGATGCTCAGCGCTTGTAGTCGCGTCCTCACAGAGCATCGAGTGTCTCCGCGGCGTCTGACACTCACGCCTCAAGAAAGAAATAGCCTGGCACTCTTTGCCTGTCATGTCAGCGTCATCCTCCAAAGGGTGGCTTCAATGAGTCACGTTGTCTGTACGGGCCTGGCTGGTCCAGTTTCACTTCTCTTTTCTATCTTTCCACTGCAAGCACAGACTCCATTTTTGATGAGCAAGCGACGCCACAACAAATGTCCTCCTATCGGCCAGTGTTGTATTTTTTGATCCCCAACTCGGCCGTGTAGAACACCCCCACGCTCCACTTGGTTGCTGCCACAGCTGGCAAGGGTGCGCTTGGTCTTGACAGGAGCCTGCACGGAATTTCAATGACCCCCACCCCCGTCCTCACCCCACAGTCTTATTATGCCATCCCCACTAACTGGTTCCTATTCACTGCTGTGTCCTGACTTCCCAAAGGGACCTAGACAAACAAGGGCTATTGAGCCACTAAATAGCACCTCCCCCCATCACCCGCCCCCCACCCGACTCGGTCCCTCCGTGTTTCAGTGCCAGGCTGTGGCGCATCTTTGCTCAGCACAGACGCCAGCAGCAACGGGCAGCGTGCCATGGATTCTTCTGCGCCTCACAGTCTTCTTTTAAAGGGATTAAACGTAGACTTAACTGAGCGCGCTGATAAATGGCCGCCGTTAATGTAACATCTGAATGATGGGGAAGGCTGGAACACTGTTTGTTTGTTTGGGCCTTTTTCTACTTGGAAAGGCACAGACTGTGTGTGTGTGTGTGTGTGTGTATGCAAGGCAGAGCTGACTTATCTGTAGGTGTGGTGTTAGTTGCGGGCCCGTTGGAGGCTGACTTCCTGTTGTTACAGTCCCATCGGTGGGATCGGGGGTGGGGGATGCTCCCGTGAGATTACCCCGTGGGAGTCACATGGTTTGGCTGCAGTGTACTTCCAGCCAATGGTTTTTGTAAGTTATGCGTGTTGTTTGGAGTGTTTGATATTAGCGAGGTTTCTGAGTGGATGTCCAACCTCCACCTGAAGCTACCTTACTCATCCTTTCCTTGTATCGTTTTTATGCTTTCTTTCTGCCTGACCGGCCACCGTTCCTCCTAATCAGCACATCTCCGTTCCCTCAGAGCTTACATCATTGTGTCTCACAGAAGGCTTATTTGTTTGTTTGTCCAACAGCCAGCGCTTGGATAGATAATACAAAGATGAGAAATGTGCTGCCATCACTGGGGTCCTCAAGTGAACATTAGTATTTAGACATGTTCTTTTCACGTTTGTCATTGTGACATCAGCTCGTTGTGTAAAACTCACTGAACAAGCATCCTAATTTAATCATAGGTCACAAACGTCGTACGGGCTCCTACTGCCGGTCTACGTGCAAAAAAACCACAAGAAACGCATGGGGGCCACACGTGTGATGTGTGCCGATTTTGGAGCCATAGACCAGCCGAAGAGGTTCTTTGTCAAGTCAAACAAACTCTACGGGCGCCTACGTTTTTGCAAGACAAAGTCCCATATCTTCGTGTGCCGTCGGTGCGGCCAACGTGTGCCTTTTGTACAATTTTCTGGTGTCGGGCAAATGTCCACTTTTTCGTATGTCACACTTGCGGACTCCTGTGTGTCGTGCGCTACACATGCACCCCACACATGTAATTAGTGCAGCCAGCGCACGTTCAGATATTTCTTAGGTGCTCCATGCGTGTCGAGATGTTACTCGTTCATGGTCACCACAACTATGTTCTCCACCAACAAAACAAACACGTGGTTTCTGAGCTAGGCTTTGTTGTGGTCCAGCAGTAAAGAAAGTACTTTGGCTTGTACAATAAGCATCAAGGTCTTTACTTGCATAGCAACATCATCCATGTGGAGCTCTGGATATGTTTATATTGCACTTTACATGGCATCAGGGATTGGCAACTGATCGTCAGTTCCAATGCAGACGGAAATGACTGTGCTCAGGCCTGTGATTGGCTGAAATGCCTTCACAGGGAGGGGCTATAGCGCCACCTGTTGCTTTGGCATGCACTGGGCTCTCCGTAACTGCATCTCTGTGTGGACAGATCTTGTGGATTTTCGGCACGAGAAGGCCGTCGGTAGGACAACGTTCCAACACGGCAACGGCGCGGCGCTCCAGCCCGGTCCCGTTTTTCGCTGACGTGCCAGCTACTTCAAAGCGGTGCCCTTCCAGTCAAACGTCTGGGTGATAAATGTACGAAAGCAGGACTGATGTCCAGCAGGGAGTGGCAGCGTCGCGGCGTCTAGACGGCTGGAGAGGCGAGTGGATGACTCTAACGTGATTGAGATCTTAAGGAATCTGGCCTCTGCTGACGTGGAATGGCATGTTAACCTGATCTGCTTCTGTGGAGTATGTAAGGCTCAGCGCTTCAGCAGGACAGGGAGGGCATCTCCGGGCCGCGGGCATTATTATGGACGCGCACAATGAATCTTAAGTGCACCCTCAGAAATAACATTGGAGATGACTGAAGCGTACGCGGTGGAAACAGGGTAGCGGGTTTATATTTGGGTCAGGCTTTATCTGGCCCTCTTCAGAGGAAAGGGCACAGGCTCAAGGCTGGATTCCACACAATAATTGTATTGCGCCATGACAGATAACATGGATGTAAAGCTGTTTATTGTTGGCAATGAGTCTATTCAACCCGGGCGTGCTCTTTCCCTCGTCCTTGGGGAGCTTATGCCTTAGGCAGGGTGACTGTTTTTATTCAAGTCCGGCTTTAAATGGACCAGATCCTCTGATGGACAAGCAGATTAACCAACTAATAAAACATACATCGCAATCACATACAAGAGATGGTCCACCCCTGAGACTCCTGCTATTAATATAAAAATATGGAGGATTACTGTCTGCTTGTCTCTATGGCAGAGGGGAGGGGGATTAAGGTCCTGGTCCAGACAGATTGGATTTAATGTGTGTAAGACTAAATGATTGGTGTACTACAAAGCCCTCGTGGATGTGCGGGCCTGATCTCTGCTGCAATCTTTCTGGATCACTTTCATTCATCATCATCTGATTATCACCACGCAATAATCAACTCGTTTGCTAGCCCAAATGTTCGTCTGATGGACCACACAGCATCAGGAAAAACAACAAAACATTAGGATCACTCGCACATCAGGCGGACAACATGACAGGTTGTGATTGACACGCTCAGATATTAAACTAAATGTTGATTTTTTCGGTGTAGTTAGCAGCATGCAGGTGTTAGGTTGTGTCCACACCCAGACGCATATTTTTAAATTGGCATAAAAATGAGATAGCGGTTCCTATCAGTTCCTACTGGTGATGTGCAGCACGGAGCTCTTTGGTTTGTGTCATAAGAAATGTTTTTTATACCTCATTCAACAACATAACATGACGTTATTGACTTTTCATGTGCATGAGTAAAGATAATGTGCACGTCTGATATGCCACTACACGGATCAACAGATGCCTTACAAGTCATCCACGCTGGCCAAAATGCACATGACAGCCTTTTTACGCATTATTTATACTTAGAAGATATGATGAACAATCACCACGTTCATATTGTCAAGCATAGCCAAAGACAAACGGAAGTCATTGTGGCTTCCACATCTGCCAGCGCACTGTGCTGCACCTTTGACTTGACCAAATACATCAAAGTCAAGTTGCACTAATGGAGTTTCATTCAAACACTCATCAGTCTTGAAAAATGAAAGATGAAAAAAAAACCTTATAAGCTGTGGGTGATCTTCTGGCTCCGTACCGTGCTGCCGTTGAACCATTCCACCTGCCTCCGCCTCAATATCCACGCCACACGGTGTCATTTGGCGGGAAATTGTAACGTTGTGGTCATGAATGGTATCACGACTAACACCCAAATATGTCTGCTTAAGTATGAATAACGAACCAAATGGCTGAAAAATGACTATCAACAATCAGTTTGCATCGAATAAAAGGCTGAGCTCCGCCCATCACTTCATCACAACAGTAGGAGCTCCTGGATGCTCCACATTGCTCATTTTGAAATTATATCTGTATCACTATTACCTTGGAATACTACTCTTATCTGTAGTATCTAGTAAGATTCTACCTGAGTAACACTGAAAATGGTAAAAGAAAAACAACCTGCTAGAATAAAATATGAGAAGCACTAATGGCTAACTAAAGCTGGCTGTCAGAAATGTTGAACATTTGGGAAGTTTGGAACGTCTTGCAACGTCCACATATATCAGAAAAGCAGCTGAAAAACTGAAAAGTCTCTGAAAAGTACATTTTGCATCCCAGCAAGTCCCAACCTCCTGCAGCAACGTGATGAGAAACAGCGTAAACATGTGGTGGGCAGCCAGATGTCCTACAGATAGCATTAGATGTACAATATGCCCTTTACCTGTTTTTACATGCCGGCCGCACACACGGCCGAAGCCACACCCCCTTGGCTATTTATCCCCAAGGGCGGGCAGCTAAAGGAGAGCGAGCCCCTTAATCATGTCCCTGTCCCATGTCCTCGTTATCAGCCACGATTAATGAGCTCTCCATTAATGAAAAAAAACAGAGGCGGTGTCTTGTGGAGGATGAAGAGGCAGGATGTGTGATAGTGGAAGTTCCTCAGGTGCAATGACATCACCCTCCAAGGTAGATATGATAGGAGTGTGTGTCTGTCTGCACTGCTATGATTGGTCCAGCTCAACTCTTGGGTCTAATCCGTTATGCCTTTGTGGATCTGTCCTCTTCTTCAGTGTGGGGAGGAAGGGAGGAGAGTGAGGGATAGGGAGCGCTTGATGATGATGAGGAGGAGGAGGAGGAGGAGAGGGCGGCAGGTGCAATGGACACCCGGTGCAATCACCGGCACTCGGCAAAAACGGTGACAGGAAATCAAGGTTGTCTTGGCAACCTGGCACTATCGATTAAGCGGGGGCCATCTCCGAGCTCCCATCAGAGTCCCGTTGGGAGCTGTGTTGGCTTTCAGGAAAGTAAGAAGATGACGTGGGGGGGTTTGGGGAGACAGGGTGGATGGAGGAGACAGCACTGACTTGTCTCACTAACAATTAGCCCGGCTTGGCCATTTGAAACTTGTGTTCCAACGCGATGGTCCCAGTCGCCTCAGGGTTTGTGAATATTGCTGATGGGGTGCTAAAATGCTAAACGGACACCTGTGTCTCTCCATAGCGCAGACTTTCCAATGCTCTTATCTATACTGTATATTCCTCTGGGATCCCTCATAATACGCTGGTATCATAACTCAATGTAACTCACCCTCATAATACGCTGGTATCATAACGCTGGTATCATAGCTCAATGTAACTCACCCTCATAATACACTGGTATCATAACGCTGGTATCATAACGCTGGTATCATAACTCAATGTACATCCACATCCATTTGCTTGTTGTAACTGTCTCAAAATAAACGTACATGTCTGTGTTTTCTTCACCCTAAATCTGATAAGACATTCAGCTGCTCAAAACCTCTATTGGCCCATCTCTGGCTTCTTTAGTTGATTTTTCTAGAAGATTCCTAAGCCAAGATCAACAAAGAAGAAACAAACATATAGATAAAGATATCCTGAAATACTTGGATATTGTGGAGTACATCCATGAACACTGGTGTTTTCATGTTGTAAGGTTGAAGAAGATCTTATGTATGCAAATACTGCTTTTCATCAGCCAATAAACTATGTAAACATACAGTATGGATGCATATGCTGATCAACATGTTGTTGTCCCTATGAAGATGAATACTGTATGCAGTAGCGTGCATGGAAAGGTGGTGGTTGATTTGAGCCGTGGCGTAGTGAGGTGGGTGGGGTGTTGCATAAGCTCTGTGAGATGCAATCAATACGCGTTATTGATGTGTGAGGACGTCTATTTTGGGCTGACTTGTGTGTTTTACACGGGCCGTGTCTCTCTGCCCTCCTTTCCTGACTCTTGCGTGACATGAGGTGAAATACGTCCAAATCCCAAACATATGTCCTCCCCTTGGTGTCCTTCACACGCACACACAGGTGTACGTTCACGTGTTCATCTTGTATGTTCTATTTTTTTTAACCCCCTCCCCCACCTCCAGAGTCATGTGAGCATGGATCAGCAGCGTGTGTCGTCCGGCCTGGTTAACCCCTTGACGTGCGCTGAGTCAGGCTGTGTTGTTCCCGCTCTTGACGGTGTTGTCACACGCCGCGCCTCACATGGCTGAACGGCGGCGGTCTGTGTGAAATCACACACCGTGGCAGCACAATGCTGCGTTTGTTGCCTTCTTGGCCAGCACCATCATCTTCTGCATCGTCTCTGAGCATGAAGGCCGCATCATTGAGTGCATTTCAGCTTCCTTGTTTGCTCTGCTGTCATCTTGGCCATCAAGCTGTTCAAAATAGAGTTGATTGCAATCTTCTACTTGATGCTGTTTGCACATCATTTGGACCCAATATACAGTCAAACTTGTCTATAGCGGCCACTAGAGGGCGTCTGTAAAAGTGGCCGCTATAGACAGGTGGCCTCTAGAGACAGGTTGGCGTCCAGTTTGAATGTTGACCAGTAGAGGGAAAAAAAAGAAAAAAAAGGGGGGGAAAAATAATAATAATAATAATGTTGACCAGTAGAGGGCACTGCGGACTGCGGATAAAAGTTGTACAGAACTACTAGGGTCGTTATTATCATGGTTCATGGTTTTAATTCATCCTGAACATGCATATGAGTCAAACAGTAGCACATCACATAGTACAATTCACAATTTTGCATGTCCAAAAAGGAGTAGGAAGAAGCAAAGCTTATTTAATCCTACCCCTCATCAGTTTCACATCAGTTGCAATACATTTATTCACCTCTTGTTCTTCCAAGTGTACTTTGTAGGTCTACATGACAATGTAGTGCAATCATAGCCAAGGTTTTTACTTACTAAAAGGAAGCTAGAGGCTTAATAATAACTGATAGAATATATCCACGACCCACAGAACAAAGCTGTGCTAGTAATGTCTTATGCTTGTTTTTAATATTTTACTTTTTATACGGCAGAGTGGCATTACAGCTTTAGTTCATCAGGAAGTGACAGGAAGTGACGGTGGGCGTCCCGAGCAGGAGAGCTAGGCTCAGTGCTAGCTGTGAGTTTGGAGAGAGTTGGGAAGTGTGTTTATGTTGGCGTGGATGTAAAGTCCTGCAGTGTTCTCCGCTCTTAATAAAGCCATTAAAGTGCATCGGCGACGTGAGTCTCTCCTTCCCCACAACAAGCGGCATTGCAGTATTGACCAGTGCACACCAGGAAATAAACGGTGTCATTTCTTACAGGCATTGGCTGGACAGCTATGTAGTGGGGCTTGTTTCTTTGCCTTGTGGGCAAGCAGGAAGGAGAGACGATGCTGAGAGATGTGTGTGTGTTCTGAGCTGCTGTCTGGTGGCCGCGTTCAATAACTAAAGTTGGCAGAAGCAACAGGAGAAGTTTCCTTCTTTGCTTCGGAGCTGAATAACACTGACAAGTTAACAGACTAGTAGCGAACGGAAAAGAAGACGGCTTTGTTTGTGTCGAATACAGAAGATGAGGACTTTGATGGATTTGTGGATGAGGATTGATGAAAAATAACGTGAGTACATTCTAAAATACTTCAATTAAGTACAACCGAATTCATTTTTGCTCCCGCTGCCGCATGCATGCTAGCGTATGTTTTTTTTATTGTAGCGTCGCTGGGAGCACGTCCTGTTCCCAGCCTACTTTGTGGTAATGTTTTGGTGCAAATGCTCTTAAAGTTACATGTTTGACCAGGAAATAGCAAGCTCAAGAAGACGGCTTTTTTATGTGGAACAACTGACAGTTTGTGTGGATCTTGTGAATGATTGTGACTGAGCTAGGACTCAGTAATTAAAGTCTACACACGACGACTTCATTGATTGGAAAATGAAACTTTTTCGTGCATGAAGCTTCTACTTGAGTTGGTAATTTGGCCGCTATATGCAGTCAGATATTGACCAAGGGAGACAAAATGGGTGGCCGCTGGCCGCGTTGGACAGGTGACTGCTATACACAGGGTCTATAACATGTAAATTTGCTGGGGGGGGATTTTTCAGTGGCTGCTATAGGGAGGTGGCTCTTCTATAAAGGTGGCCGCTAAGACAGGTTTGACTGTATTTGGCACTGCTTGTTTGTCCTCAACTCATAAACACATGAAAACACACATCATGCCATGCCAGAGAATAAGAACATGTAGCAGGAGAGATCAGTGTTGCATTTTTCATGCATGAACCTTTTGTGTTGCCATCATTGCCTTGTGCTACCTAGTCGAGGAAAACAATGTTGTCAATGTGCATCCTTTTGAAGGACTCTTTCACGGAGTAAAAAAGATACAAGATATATTTGTGTCTTTTCTACTTCTTTGTAAGCCGTGAATCAGCTCATTACTGTTGAGCAGGACTTGTAAAGGATAGAAGAACAATATGAACATCTCCTCCCACACGCTGGACGGAGTATTTGAGGAGATGGTGTCATGTGACACGCACGCCGTGAGTGCATTTTATTTGAGAGCGATAGCTTAAGATTAGGTGTTAGAAAGAAGGCTAGGGCGGGGTGGGGGTTTGCCAAGGCGTCCTTGTGGACCTCCCTCCCACTGCATGCTCCGCCCTCTTCATTTCAAACCGGTGTGGGAGTCACCGTCACACCTTCATGACAATATCGGATATCTTATGTTCAAGCTATTAAAGTGCGGGTCGTGCACAATCACTTATCCACAAACTCAAAACTATTGAATGAAAAGGTGTTTTCTGTTGTGCTCGTACGTAAGCAGCATCACATACATCCACTCAAACGCTTGCTCAGGCTCAACAAGAGACACGAGCGGCACATTCAACATCTTGTTGGTCTTCATTTCATTGCATGGTATAACTACCTGTTTTACTGTGCATGTGACAATAAAACTCTTGCATCTTCTGAGACAGCGACTTTCAAACAGGACTGCAGAGCGTTGTCGCCACCTACTGTATGGGAGTATTGATAGATGCTCCCTTTAAGAGTAAAAGCGCAAGACCCAATGAAAAGGGGCTGATTGGAATGTTTCCATTTCAACTTCTCTCATCCTGACGGCTTTGCTGAGATAGGAGTCCACTTCACAGAACACCTTGTTGTCTTTGAGCCTCTCTCGCGCTTGCAGCTGTTTATTTAGCTGCCATGTTTACATTCCTGCTCAGACAGCCTCTCTCAGGGGGAGGACGGCCTCCCTCACACTTACACACGTGCACCCACGTACCCGTAAGAACTTACCATTATTAAAGAACGTGTGCATTGGCCTCATTAGGGCCGCCGATGAGCTGGAGCCTATCCCAGCTGACTTTGGGTGCGAGAAAGGGTCCATACACCCTGGACTGGTCAATCTATGGACAATCTAGAGTCTCCAATTAACGTGGATGTTTTTGGGACATGGGAGGTAGAAAACCCACAAAAGATCATCCAAACCCTCGATCTTCTGACTGTGAGGCCCTCATGCTCACCACCCGTGAATGACACATGTACTGTACAAAGTCAAATGGGAGCACAAAGCTACAGCGCATGTACACGTATTGGAGTAAGAAAGGTGCAAGTAGATGGCTGAGGACGCTGGAACGTCACCGGCCTTATCACTGCAGTCCTCTGGCAGACTGCTGTCTGCACACCCTCAGGGCTGCCATCCCCTTGGTTCAGCCCGAAATAGCCCGGAACAAAGAGACGGGAGAGGGACTGTGCTGCAACTGTCCTGTAAGACGTTAATGGAGGCCGCATTCAGCGCCATGGACTTCAGGCAATTCCTCTCCTACGCCATCTTAGAACCATCTATCTTGTCAACAACTACCATCATCAGACACGCCACAATATACGTGTGCCACACCAGGGGTCACATGATCAACCTTGCATAACATTCCTACACCACCCCCACCTAGTTTTCCCAAATGAATGGATGTGTGTACGGGCACACATACACTACTTCCGACCATGTGTAGCGTATACGCACTTACACACACTTTATACACACACTTTCACTTCCACGAGGAAGGACTAAATCACGAACATTTCATTTATCCAACACCAACTTAGTTTCCTAACTTTCTATCTTACTGCTGTAACGAAATCAAAAATAACCAACCAAATATGAAATATGAAAATGTTGCGCTGGCAGGTGACGGTGGATGTGATGCACTGAAGGCCCGGCCACTTCGCCATTTTTAAATCCCCAAAACGCGCGACAGGTGCAGTACAAGCTGTACACAGCCGAGCATGCACGGGACTTTTTAAGGTGAGATGGGTGTCTGGATGTCCCCCATGTCATCCATGACCCAAAGCTGCTGATGGCAGCTTGGCTCGGAATGGAAGCCTCGTGCTCATCCGGTGGCACACGCTGCACTTTTTAGCCTCTTTTCCTTTCTTTTTTGTCTCCTCCAGGGTTCTCACCTTGTATTCACGGCCTCCGTTACCTTCTGCTCTTCTGTTTGCTTTGTTTTGGTTGTCATCCCGGTGCCCAAACTCGCAAAGAATGCAGACTTTTCTTTTTTCTGTTGGTTCCACCAGGACTTCCCTTTGGCAATCTGTAAAATTGCGCTTCTTCTTTCTCAGTTTCTGGCTTGTTTCTGTCATCATGACTCAAAATGAAAGAAAATCCTGTCGCTTTAGGGGCAAACAAGGGCATTGTGGGTGTGTTGGAAACCATCGGGTGAATTACGGCCATGGTTACAAGGCTTCAGGATGACTGATGTGTAAGAAGGAAAAGCACGTAGGAAAATACGTGCGTCAGTTTTAGACATCTGATGGAAAGACTGCGTATGTTCTGTGAGTACTTACACACTTTGATACACTTGGTCCCACAATATTTCAGCTTTTGTTTCCAGATATTTACATGTACAACTTAGATGGCACCTTTTGTTTGAAGTATTGGAACATGTGAGTGGCAGGTGTGTCCTATTACGTGACTTGTTCAATCAATCAATAGCACTCATTTCAGATTGGGAAGGATAGCTTTGGCCCGTGTAGACTGCATTTAGAGGTGAAAACAACATGAAAACCAGAAACCAAGCAATTGTGAATGTGAGAGAAGATGGAAGATGAATGAGAAGCATTCCACAAACATTACTCATAGTCACGCCAAGCATTTGGTGGTGTACAAAATGGCAGACGTGGAAAAGGTAGAACATGGGAAACATCAGCAGGTGATGTAAAGACAGAAGATGAGCAACAAGGTGCGGAGGGCAGGAGTGAAGGTATCAATATCTACTCTACAAGACTTCATCAACAAAAGTACAATGATACACCGCAAGATGCTAACCCCTCATTAACCAAAAAGCTCACAGATGAGCCTCAAACATTCATCAGTCCGTAAAAGTTGCAGACTTTTTGAAAAGATTCCCAACATCTGCTGCTTGCTGACTGCTTTTGTCTTTTTAAGCACTTTTGGTTTGAGGCGGCTTCTGTCCTGAAATGGGTTAGCTTGCACTTTTAGCTTGAGGTTGTCGTGGTTACGTGAATGTATCTAGCATGTGTATATTTGTAGTTGTTACCATAGCAGGACACATGCAAGCACGCTGAACGTGGCGGGGGTGGGACAAAGTTTCATACGGCTTTTACAGTAACAAAAACATGCTGTGCAGATTTTCCAGGCTCCGCCCACAACTCCCACTAATCCTTCCATCCTTGTTTTGATGTGCTGATTGGACAACTGAGCACAGGTGCTGCCTGCTTTTACGAGCTGGCGCTATTTGCCATAACGGAGGGCAGGTGGTGGCCATTACGTCTCTGTGCAAGGCAGCAGACTGGCAGGTTCAGTCGTCACCGTGCCAGATTCTGTTCTCAGTCGCCTCTCAACGCAACGATTGGCATTGCTGTGAATGTCAGCCAGACTCCCACGACCACCTGTTCCTCTGCAACATCACCAGGACTTTCCCAGAGGCGCTGCTTTAGATCGCTGTGCTCCTTTTCTCATGGTGGATCAAACAGCATAGGTCAGTGGAGGCGTACGGAACCAGAGTCAACGCCAACAAGTAGCTTTTTATATCGCCACAGCCCATTTGGATATCCTGATCCTGCTGGACTTTGAAAAGTTACACACTTAATTTAAAAAAACCTGGCTAGGAAACCATGCGTTCAATGCATGCAAGAAATACATTCTGCTTCTCAACTGCCTTCCTGGAACTTACAATGTATTATCGGTGTTGCCCACAGGACTGCCATCCACTTGTGGCAGTGGGTGGTTATTGGTGGGGGGGAGTGTACATATTGATCATTGTTGAATATGCATCATTGATCATGACGCATTTGCAAAATGTGAGTAAAGACGAAAAGCATAAGATGTACGTTTACAAATACAAATAACTTTCTTTTCTGCCTTTTTTTAATGTCACAAACAAGACGGAGCTGCTTTAAAGGAAAAGTGCACTTTTTTTGGAATGGAACACATGAACACACGTCTTTCTCTCTTCTGTGCATTCTAAAAACAGACAAAAAGAGGCAGCTAAGAATGCACGTAATGGAACGCACCTATTCTGCCTATAAAGCCTTCTGAAAAAAACTCCAACAAGCGCCAGCAAGGCTCCGTTTCCATCATGTGAGCTGCGTATGAACCACATTGTTGTTATTATTGTTACGCCCAAGAACTACCTTACTGGCGTAGTGACACCTCACCACACCACAGCGGCTAGCCACTAACCGGCTAGCGACTAGCTTCACCACACACTCGCTCACAACGCCTCAGGCCACTAGCCAAAGGTAACGCTACATATTGGAGCTGCTGCCACTGCTGCTGTGTTTTTGTTTTTGACGCTAGGTGTAGCGTTCCTTTCTATGTTGCTATGTGAAATCAATGCACCCAGGAAGGAAGTATTCCATGTTATCATGAATGTACCTGCTACTACATGCTCACAGCACGGATGGAAAACCACTAAACCTTGCTGGAGGTGTTTTAATAGCGGCCTTTCTAGGCCGAATAGGTGCGTCCCATTACGTGCATTAATTAGCTGCCTCTTTTTACCCGTTTTTATATCTTTAGAACGCACAGAAAGAAGGAAGACGTGTGTCCATGTCTCACATAAGGATTGTGGATGATGGGCAAAATTCTAAAATAAAGTGTAGTTTTCCTTAAAGATGGGGGGATGTCATAGTCTTGACTAGATGACTAGAGGACTTGATGACTAGAGGACTAGATGACTTGATGACTAGAGGACTAGATGACTTGATGACTTGATGACTAGAGGACTAGAGGACCAGAGGACTAGATGTGTTTCTATTTGTGACAGTCCAAAGGTATTTCTTAATTATTATTTTGGCGAGCCATGTCAAATGAGTGAAAGTATGAGAAATGCTGATATTTCTTTCCCGTCTCATGTTCTTCTCCTTCACCCTCCTTAGTGAGGCTGGTCCAAAAAGCCAAAGAAAAAGCACCGAACCTGACTAACTGTAAGGTTCTGTGAGCTTCAGATTTGCTGCTGAAATGATGCTGCAGTTGTCGTTTGGAGGAACGACTTGATTGTGTAGATGATGATGAAAGTCATTGATGGATTCATCATTCATCATCAACCAGCCCCTCAATCCATCTTCATGTTCCACCTTTTGCTGATGTCTTGTTCTTGGTCCACGCCACAGCAGCCGCGCCTCCAGCGCCTTGGCGCCGAGCCCGAGGTGCTAAGCGGCGTCTTAAACGGGTGTCTGAGCCTGCACTCATCCTTTATTCATCGCCATTAAAGTAGCATGAGAGTTGTTCCGGGCTTGGAGACGCTGCTGCCCCCCCCCCCCATTACAAAGACAAACGGCCACAGTGTGAGTCTCCGTCACTGCTTTGCCATGCATGACTAATATGCATCCATGAAGGAAATATGCAGGCTCTCCTGCCCTGATACCTGCATGCACGCCGCACGCCGCCTTTGGAACAAGACCCAGACCCAGACGCTCACACTTGATGGAAGACACAAACGCATCCTTTTTATTCCTCTTTCTAACCTGCGTCCCTCTCCTCTACTGGACGGTTGTATTCAATGATCACATTTGCATGTATTTCTGTCACGGCGGGGGTTGCTGCTGTCGAAGACTTGACCCCCGGTATGCAGAGACGAGGCGGCAAGGTGCAGAAATAAAAATAATTTTATTTGCACAAGGCAACAGGAACAAAACTAAAAGTGACAAAGGAAAAACAACTGAAAAGTAGCTGAGATGGTAAGTCTAGGTGACAGCTGGCAGAGCAACGAGGGTCATCAACCGTGACATCAACAATGAACCAGCGCCGCACATACGATGGCGCTGGCCTTTTAACCGCCGCTAATACAAATTGTCCGCAGCTGTGCGGACACCAGGCATGAAGCGGCTGTAACTTCCACCACACCGGAAGTTCACCTCGCCAAAATAAGGGCGCAGGACAGGAAACACTCGCTCCTGTCCTGCGAAACATGACATATTTCTATTGAAGTCAATCGTTGGAAGATATCAGCATACCAAAAACAATGAAATGTGTTCATATTAACTGTGAGACATATTTAGGGAGGGGCGAGTGAACAATGGCAATTGAAGAGAGAAAGAGAGGAGTCTGGAGCTGAATCTTATCACTACAAGCCTCACTTTTATTGCAGATGTTGATCCGAAATCGCAGGGGATCATCAACGTCAAGCCAGCAGAAGGGTTTGGAGGGGGAGGAGCGAGCCGTGTGTCAAAATAAAATGTATCTATTATTCACAATGGAACTCCCATGAAAAGCCGTGCACACAAAAGCACATGCAGAGAAAGACAGACCGCATTGTCGTCGCTGCTCCACGGTTCCATTCCACAAACGCTTCGAACAGAAAGAAAGAGGTGTCATTTATTGAATGCTGCTGCTCCTCCACGTGTCAACAAATACGATGGCAGTGGAAACTCTCAGCATCTTGTATGTAGGAGGGGAGGGAAGATAAAAGGTGGAACATACTGATGAAAATGGCACCAAGAAAAGTGCTGTGCCAGCATCTTGGGCAGGAGGGTGGACAGGAGGGAGGATTTTTTCTCCACTGGAGGAATTTTGAGCAGGAAGGTGTGTGTGTGTGTGTATTAGCATATAACACAGGCCACCATCCTAAATGACGCCTCTTTGCCCGCCGCATAGACAGTAAGAAAGTTTGATGATGTGCGATGCCGAGCAGAACCGGTGCCGTAATCCAGCTTTGGAGGAGCTCTTTAAAACGAGCAGAGCCACTTAGGAGAGGTGGATGAGGAGGTCAGGATTTTCCCTTAATCCTCACACTGCTGCTGGCACAGGAGAGTGACGGGGGCAGACGGGTGGTAAACTTGACCACTGTGACTGTTTAGAGAGGAGGGTCGGGCTGGCACCGTGCCACGCCAGCACTGTGCTACAGACTGGCATCATTCAGCACGGCTTTGCTTCATGGCTTCATGAAACGCCACAGACATGAGCACACGAGCATCCGGGGGCTTCACAGTCTCCCACCACCCCCTTGTTTCACGGAGACTCCTCATCAATAAAAGCACAAGCGTGCGCACACACACACACACACACACACACACCATTGTAGCTGGTAGGCATGGGTCCGTAAACAGCAAGATGGCACCCTCCGTGGCAGACGTCTCTGTTTCACTCGCCTGTTTTTTTGCTATTTTTTTGCTATTTTGTTATTCTTATTGGACATTCAACGTGCTGCGTTGCATTGCAACATAAGAGACAACTTTTGAACATCGGCGGGGTTCACCATGAGCTTTCGTTCAGCCTCACGGACTGGCTTTCTTCTGCATCGGGAGGACGCAGCAGCTTGCGGGCCTGGTGAGCTGAATGCCCGGCGAGCGAAGCGTCCGGGCCGGAGGCGAGGCAGGAGGGGCGGCCTGCGTGCTAGGCTAAAAGCTGGAGCGACTGGGCCACCGCAACCGGGCCTGCTGTTGGCCCGCGTCCGCTCTCGAAGACAGGATGGACGAGCTGCGAGCAAGGATTGCAGCTCTACGTGAGATCGGAGAGTGCTGTGTGCTCGCAGAGGCCTGGCTGGACGGAGGATATACCGGACTTGGCGGTCCGGTTGGGGACATTTGCCGCTTGCCGGGGAGATCGGACTTCAGCGTCTTGTGGACACAGAGCCTCGGGACTGTTCTCCCCGAATGTTACCAGCATGTAGGCTTTCCCACGAGGGCAAATAGCATCCTGGACCAAGTCTACAGCAACATGAAAGGTGCTTTGAAGGCTGTTCCAAGACCCCACTTTGGAAAGGCTAATGTCTCTTCTGTTGTTGTTGCTTAATTTATTGGTATTTATGTATTTGTTTCTTCTGTTCTTATTCATTTTCTTGTGTTTTTCTTTCTTTCTTTCTTGGGAGAATGAACAGAACAAGAATTTCATTGCATAGCAGAACCACCTGTTTTACTGTGCATATGACAATAAAACTCTTCAATCTTGAATCAGTAATCTTGGGCCAAAGTATCATGGTTTGATGCTTTCACGCTATTTGAATTCAAATGTCTTATTTTGGAATATCTTTATTGAACAGAGTAAAAAGTCATCAAAATATAACCGCATTAAAGTGGAACATGTATTTCAAATAATAACCAAGACATAGCTAAACTCTTTCTAAATAAATAGTAAAGACATAAAAAGTGGCTAATGTGTGGCTAATCCTGTAACTCAGTAAATGCAACCAAGTCACCCAAGAAGCTCACAATAGAAATAAATGTTTTTAGCTCCTAATGTTACTTATCATTATCATTATTATTACAAGTTTATTATTTGAGAGTGGCAGGTCACACTTTTCCACAAATGTGCATTTGCGGGTCATGTGATTATTAGCGGCTGAGACGTTGTTAAGTGGTTGTTGCTTTATGTCACTTACCCCCCCTACTCCTGCCTCCTTCTCAATCACATCTCCACATTTGGTGAGCCTCCACGTGAGTAATATGCCAACAGACAACGGCGTGGCCGTATGGGCGCCACTGGATGCTAACGAGGCTGTGCTATCTATGCCTGACGCACGGCAACCCGGCACACGCCTGTGCTTTCAACACGTGGAAGCCCAGTTTCAACTGCAAGGAATAACACAGGACGCGACAAAGTATTTCCACTTCCTGGCTATGATACAAAGTGATGTCTTCATAGCTTGAAACCACCTAGTAGCTAGTTTGATGATCTGCAGGAGAAGATTAGATGATGCAATGCTCATGCAGCGGGTAGATCCTGTCTAGATCTTGTCTAGGTTCAGAGATCTTGAGCTCAGAAAGTTTGGTGACCACTGGGTATGTTTCACTTCTACAGTGGATTAATGGCTGACTTTATTATTACGTTGGCTTTTTTCTGTCCTATAAAGAGTAGTATGCAAGTGTCAGCACATGTACAGCGTGTACAAAGGCTTTCTTCTTGGTGAATAATCATCTCTACTGCAATATGATGGGAACAGCCAGAGAAGTAGCTCTGACTGACTCATGGAACACAACCACAGGGTGGACCAGAAGTTTCCATACAGAGGAAAAATAATACTATTTTATGTACGCATTTGTATTTATTAATAACATATCAAGACATGTGTTGAAGTTGAAGTTCTGGTTGTGATGGCGTTGGTGATGCGTTCCTTCAGATGATATGTCTCGTATCTTCACATGATACACCATGGTCTTCAGATAACAAACATTTTTAAAAGAAAAATACAAGACACATTGGACTATGTATGGAAGGTACGTAGGGTGCAACATACGCCCACCATGCCAGTGCACGTCTCCTACTAATAACTCGTCATGTGGTGATAAAACTGTACAAACCTTCATATGCCAATCAATTATTCCCATGGGGGGGGGTTTACTTGAACACAACGCACTTGAATGTAAAAGACATTGTTCCGTAACACGCGTGAAACGTTGTGAGTGTGACCTGGCGGCTGCAGCGTGGAACATCAGCTTCATCTTTAAAGTGTCATTGTGAGTTAATACCATCATTCCAGCCACCCCACACACCGCTCACATCAACACACTTAACCCTTGCTGTGCAACTTGGGTGCCACTGGTGTGCATGTGTGTGCATGGGTGCATGGGTGCATGTGTGTGCATGGGTGCATGTGTGTGCATGGGTACATGTGTGTGCATGGGTACATGTGTGTGCATGTGTGCATGTGTGTGCATGGGTACATGTGTGTGCATGGGTGCATGTGTGCATGTGTGTGCATGGGTACATGTGTTAGCATGTGTGCATGTGTGTGCATGGGTACATGTGTGCATGTGTGTGCATGGGTACATGTGTGTGCATGGGTACATGTGTGTGCATGGGTGCATGTGTGTGCATGGGTACATGTGTTAGCATGTGTGCATGTGTGTACATGGGTACATGTGTGTGCATGGGTGCATGTGTGCATGTGTGTGCATGGGTACATTTGTTAGCATGTGTGCATGTGTGTGCATGGGTACATGTGTTAGCGTGTGTGCATGGGTACATGTGTGTGCATGGGTGCATGTGTGTGCATGGGTGCATGTGTGTACATGGGTACATGTTTGTGCATGGGTGCATGTGTGTGCATGGGTACGTGTGTGCATGGGTGCATGGGTAAATGTGTGTGCATGTTTCCATTGGATTGATGTTTTGGATGGTGCAGCTACAGAATGATACAGAAGTGACATAGACGAGGTCATGATCCACTCAGGAGGAGTTACTGGCTTAATTGTGGAGTCAGGTGACTTGGCTCAACACTGCGACAGAAAACAAAGTTAGAATTCAACTGGAAAGTCCCCCCCATTTATTTAACATGAGCGTATTGGAAGCTGGAAGTACAGTAAGCTGAGTCGTGAGGGTGAGAAGTGGGCTGGGATAAATGGAACTTGGAAGGGGATTGGACAAAGTGACTTGGGCTGGAGCGTGAAGACATCGCTTCATCACAAAAATACATGGGATGAAATGGTTTCCAGCTGCAATAAAAGTGCTGATCTTTTAGCCTGGTGGTGTTTACACTCTTCAACTTTCACTTTGGCAACAAGCACATCCTTCCTTTTTGGGTGGACCATCATTGCATCTGCTCTACTACATCTTGTTGGAGTTTACCACTGCAACATCCTCATGTCTGAAAGGCAGGATTTACTTCATAAACTTGTAACATCTCTTCTTGAAATGACAACAACATGATTTGGATGGACATGTGGATGAATGATTGATAGACAGATGGACGTATGAATGAACGGGTGAAGCATAGATAGATGGACAGACGTGTGGATGGATGATGGAGAACTAGAAGGACAGACGGATGGACGATAGATAGAAGAAAGGTTGGATAAATGGATGGACAGTAGCTAGATGGGATGGACAGACGGCTGGTGGATGGATGGATAAATGAAAAGTCTTTTAGTATGCGACCGTGCTGACAGGATGAAGACAAGCTTTTTGTCATTTTGGATGAGGGGGTCTGACGGCGTACATGAGGCTCACATGGCCTGGCCTCACCTGTTGATGAGCTGTCTGTGAGCAAGTCACAAGACGTCTAAGGGGATTATAGCTTCCTCTAAAAGTAGTCCCCGTGCCATGCCGTCTCCTCGGGCAGGCGGTGGAAGTGTGGTGTCAGCTCTCTCGACGGCCCCTTCAACTTCCTCCTGCTGCTAAGATAAAACTTCCCCCGAGCCTCGGGGTTTGGCAGCAGAAGTGTTGTTGATGGCTTACTTTGACAATACAGACGCTTGATGCAAACGAGGACTAAATGCCAGCGCCGCTGCTAAACTCGACTATTGCTTGTAATTCTGAAGAAGCGTTATTTGCAGTCTTCCTTGTTGGTGTCCAGCACCTGGGAGGAAGCAGATGGAGGTGGTGATTACTGTTCCCCAACCCCAAAATAACTTCCCCTCCTCCCTTGCTGGTCTGCACACTCTTTGCAACTCAACTAATCAGCCACACACACACACACACACACACACACACACACACACACGCCTCTGTGGCTGAATACTACTCAACCTCACGTTTGTTTGAATTCTACTAGAAGTCATGTGTCAAAAGGTTACTTTATCAACCTTTTAAAAGCAGGGGGGCAGCGTGCTTGCATTTGTGTCGCTATGGTAACCGCTATGGTGAACATTTCAACTTACATAGGCTGAGTTGGAAGTAAGCGACGTCAGTGTCAAAATATGTTGTGTAACTATCAAACACAAATAATACCACACAGACTTGCGACTACACTTAACTTTTAGTTTGCATTCTTCTTCTCTCCTCGCCTCACCTTCTTCCGTACCACCCGTGGTGGCCTTTTGGAATACCTCAGGCGCATTGTGCTTGACTGCAGGCATCATTTGTGGGAGTTACGTTCATGGGCCACCAGCGAATGGTGAAGAAACATGAGTGATAGATGCACCCACAAAAATGTTGATTTTTGACACACGGCTCACGCCGCCCCCTCCAAATCCTCCCACGAGCTTGACGTTGATGTTTTCCTCAGACCTCGGATCAACATTTGCAATAAAAGTGAGTGTTGTAATAATTAAATTAGATACAGCTCCCGAACCCTTCCCCTTCTCTCTCCGTTTGCCATTGTTCACTCGTCACACAATCCAGGTTTAATCCCTAAATATTCTGAACACGCTTATTATTCATCACATGTAGAGTGTAAAATGTATCACTGGTCACCACCAATCAATGGTCGTGGAAGATGAAACACTTGGTGTAGAAGTTATGCAATTTTCACTTTTGTGTCTCAAAGCAACTATGGTGCGTTCAAGGACTGCCCAACAAAGTGCGAAATGTCAACGCTTGGGGAAAAGCGTTAGCAGTGAAGCATAAAGACCTAAACATGCATGTGTAACAGTGGTACATGTGTGCTGTACATGTGGCCTGTATTGTCATGGTTTCCAAGAGAAGTCTTCTGCAAATTGGACCAAAAACCTGCAGATTTGTGGGGCTGCTGTGAATGCTGAATGCTGAATGTGCGGGGATACTCCTCCTAAATGCTCCTCAATGCCAACCAATGTTTGATCCTTCATAGATGTGCAAAAAAGAGGATGCAACACTCGCGTCTGCTCGCACAGATAAGTGAGATTGTCCAATATGACCATCCTGAGTGTGGATGATGGGCGTGTCCAGGCTAGGCGAACCCGATCAATCACATGGCAAAGACCTTTCAACAAGCAGCACACACCGAGATGCTAAAACACTGACACTCCTGAGGAGATGATAACCAGCTGCACACGGGAGCACACATGCGTTATGTGGGGCATGTTTACAACGTGCATTGCTGTGTGAATACGTCTACGTAACGCTCACGTTTGGTCGAGAAGGTGCTGCTGGTGGATGAAGTTTATAACGTAGAAGTCCATGTCAAATGACATACTTGGATGGATTTGTCTTTCCTTTTCCAGCAGTTGAACAGGAAGGCCAGAGGTGACGTAGGATGCAGTGGAATTCCCCGTCATGTGCATCCAAATCTTATTTCAGCCTGCATAGCAAAGAGCTCCTATACAGCCCCACCCAGCCATGTCCACCCCCCTTCTCAGTGTGACCAATCACTTTAGCAATGGCAGTCAGGGAACGTGTCGGGAAGCGTGAAAGAGAGTTGTGTGACTGGGGGGGTTTCCTCACCTGTGTGCTAGGACAAGGTAGTGTTTGGAGGTTTTACTGAGTATGGCATTACTTGGCGTGCTCCTCGTGAAAAAGAGAGAACATCTGGACGTTCCCTGCCTAATTGCTGTACGCCACTCATGACATCACATGAGAGTCCAGTCCAATGACTGCACTGTGCTACACCCTGTTGGCTGCTGCGTCTTGGAAAACGTCTCCATGGGGGAAACAAACATGTGCATCTGGCCAGAGAGGCACTGAAGTAAGAGCTGTACGTGAGCGTAGTGTGAGCACATTATCTGAGAGCTGAATTGCATTTGTGGGAGTATTAATCCTACCATTAAATTCCTCATTGGAGGCTGGCTGACTCACTAGTTCCCTTCAGCAGCTCATCTGGGATTTACAAAGAAGCACAATACAACACTTTTGGCTAACTTTTGGGCAGTTCAGAACAAAACTCGTGGGCACGAGGACGGGGATGATCATAAATAAATACATCAATCACACAATGAATGAAAGCAATCTGTTCGCCTCCAAACAGGCAGCAAGAGGTCAGGTTTGTAGGTCAGGTATCAGGTGTGTATTTTGTGTAGCAGTACAAGGGCAAACGTTTACATACACCAGTAGTTTAGGATAAGCACAGGCAGGGTGAGCAGCAACATGGCCACCTGGAAGGAGGAAGTTCATGAAAAGCTGGTGTAAACGTGTCCTAAGTCAAGTCACATGACAAAGTTTGACTAACTGGAAGTCCGGCATGGAGGCCTCTTGTGGGAGAGAGAGATCTGTGCCAGTCGATCGCCCCAGCTGGACTGTCAATACGCCCGTCAAATTCCCATGCGGTGGACTCATGGTCTCTCGGGCCGGTGGCCGCCGCATGCATGCCCCCACGCACCAACCCACCACCTTGCGGTGTAGCCAACAAAGGAATCCATAAATGCATCAGTACGCCACCTGAGCTCACCTGCCCCGTCAGCACTGAGCTGGACTAGGAGGCCACACTGACTCTGCTTTTTTTATTCTGGTTTTGTAATGCCACAAATGAGATTTTGGACAGGGTGCGGGGGTCCCACAGCTTTCATGTTAGTCTCCACAGGTGTCCAATAAGACCAGAAAAAGTTGGAGTCTGATTCCTTGCTAAGTTGTTGGGTTACCCAGCATGCCTTGCGGTGCGTAGTTTAGGGTGTGTGTTAGTTTGATGTCTGTGTGCTCCAGTAGATAATGGTAGCACATGGTGTCTTCCAAATTTGTTACTGTGGGCACCATGGGCGAGGGGGGTTTTTGGTGTTCCCGTGTGCAGGCTAACTGTACCTGCAAATAAAGAGCCCCTTGAAGTTTGCCACGGGCTCTTCCTGTGCGGCACAGTAGCCACAAAATTGCAGAGCTGACATGGTGGATCCCTCCGGTGCGCATTTGCTGTGTTAAGAAGGGGCATTAGCATCCACAGTAATTAGAATGTGTTTATGGGCAAACTGGTAGCGCCAAGTCCATATGTGGCAGGTGGCCACAAATACATGAATGTTTGGGGAAAACTGCCCCCCAGGCAACCCCAGGTTCTTTGGCAACTCTGAATTGTCCATAAGTATGAATGTGAGCGTGAATGCTTGTTTGTCTAAATGTGTCCAGTCCAGGGTGTACCCCGCCTCTTTCCCAAAGCCAGCTGGGATAGGCTCCAGCATGCCCGCGACCCTACTGAGGATAAGCTGCATATGTAATATCCTGTACCTACTGTGCAGTTACTGGCTGGTGTGAATGAAAGGTGGGCTGCTAGATGGATTAGCGTTGGTGCTCTGTGGTTTTGGTATCATTAGATGGTTCATCAAGGCTAAAAGGATCAATATCATATGTCCTGCTTACTGGAGGGATTGTGTTGTTGCTCTGGTGGGGGGAGCAGGATCACCCCCTCCCTGATCACATGGGCAAAGGCCACTTTGTAAAAGGGAGAGGTGACAAAAGATCTTTTGTGGGTGCAAGTTTACGCCATTAACCCCTCTCTCTCTCAGCATCACATGTAGAACAAGAAACTACTGTGACAACTTAGCCGTAGCCTGAGGCAGCGTCTTTTATTATGCGCTGCGTGTGTGTGTGTGTGTATGTCAGGGGGTGTCCAGGATGTTTGCCCTGGGGAGTCTTGTGACTGAGTTGACATTCTGTGGTCATCTGTTGTCAAAAATGCTGCAAAGGAGAGAATTTGCTGCAAAAAAAGGGAAGAGCTGCACTTTTTTGCATGCTAGTGTCAGAATTAGTGAAGACACACCAGGTTGTCACCTTGCATCGGGGGCTCGGCGTCACGCGAGTCAAGCTGACCTGCTGATTGCTATCAGTGGGGAAATAAAGATGACATTTGCACATGTAAGATGTTGCATAAGGGTCACATTTTGTGTTCCTACAGTTGAGGTAAATTTAAACAGGTTCAAATGTGAAAATCAACTCAGAAATGACTTGAATGCATTCTATTCTCTTTTTAAAAGAAAAGTGAATGTTGCCCATCATCCACAATCCTTATGTGAGGCATGAACACACGTCACGCAGCTAATCCGTGTAATGGGACACACCTAGCTAGTCGCAAGCAGCTAGTAGCTAGACGCTGTGGTGTGGTGAGGTGTCACTACGCCAGTTAGTTCTTGGGCGAAACAATGTTAATAACAATAATAATAATAATAATAATGTGGTTCATATGCAGCTCACATGATGGAAATGGAGCCTTGTTGGCGCTTTTTGGAGGTTTTTTCAGAAGACGTGTGTTCATGTCTCACATAAGGATTGCGGTTGATGAGAAAAATTCCCCACAACGTGCACTTTTCCTTTGAAGGCCAGGGCTAACATGAGTATTTGATGAGTTTAGAGAGAGTATTAAGGGGATGATGGGAAACATGTCAGGGTGGTGTAACCCTAACAAGCTCTTAGTGGTTTCCTGTGATCAACCAAGCAAAACAAAGCAACACGGGCTTGAGCTGCGGTGTCACCAGTTTTTCATAAAAATTATGGAAATATTACAATTTACAGGAAACTAAATGGGGAATAAGATGCAGTACTCTATTGTAAGGTACTAATATATAGTTCAACACTGTTTACATCTCTTTTCAAACTCTATTTTGCAAAAGTAATCCTAAAGAAATGGATTTGTAAGTGCCACATGATGGATGGATGGATGGATGGATGGATGGATGGATGGCATCCACTTTAGGTGGAAATAAATATTTCCTATTTGTCGTTGTGTTGTTGGTTAAACCACTTGCCATTTTCAGGGGAAATCTTTCTGTCATTTTGGAAAATATGTTGTTGAAATGCCATGAAAGCAACAGAAATCTAAAACCACCAGAACAGGTGGTTTAAAAACAGGCGAGCTTTAAAAACAATGTACTGAAACATGTTAGCGTGGCCCATAATGCTTATTTGTCGCTGAGCCATAACCAGCAGGTTCACGAGTGGTAACGAGGCCTTGTGTGGGAGTGAGATGGTGATTATTTGGGACGAGGAGGGAGCAAGAAGGAAGTGCAGCCTTGGCTCCTTCAGTCAAATGTTAGCGTTTGTTAGTGATGTCATGACGTGTTAGCGTGAATGGAGGTGGGGGTGGTCGTGTGCGGAGCAAGTGTAGGTGTTGTGGACCACAGCATCAGTAGCTGACCTTTACTGTGGGACACCAACGTTTCTACTCTTCTGTCTTCACCTGTCATTCCACCGCAGACCAGTGCTTTGGTGTTCGTCTTTCCAAAGCTACATTTAAGCATCTTGACGTGTCTGGCGCTGACATTGTGTGACACGCCCCCCCCGAGGCAGCCATCACTTCAGATGAGCATCGTGTGTGACAGGCCAGCTTTGTCTTTTTAAGCCATTAGCACTTCCTCCCCCCCACCTTGCCATCAGCCCCCCCCACCGCCCCTTTACATGTTCTGCCCTCATTTTTGTTGGTGTGCCCATCCTTGGCTTCTGCCCTGACACCTTGATGGAGCCTTGATGGCCGTACACCAGCCTTCCACCACGCCAACCTCTGCTTTTCCAAGTTAATGGAAACACAATTAACACTTTGGCTAATTGGCTAATAATTCCTTCCAGAAGGTCTGACCACAACCCAAACGTACAAAAACAGAAGCCATTTTTGACTGAGCCAATGAATCCCTTCCTGACACCCACGAGTATGCATTTTCTACAGGAGAAGTAGTTGGACGTGCAGAAACAATGCATGGATCGTCATCTCGTCAGCGAACACGTCTTTAACGTCCTCCATTTCTTCTCCCCCCCCCCCCAGGACGGAACGTATCATTGATGCGGACTTCCTATAGAGCGCAATGTTGTCCCATAAGCGAGGCAGTGTGCATAAAAACAAACCATACAAGAAGGCGAGGTTTGAGTGGAAGTCGCCTCCACCCACTCTTGATGAACGAAGTCCTGAGGTGAAATGGATTCATTTATTAGATTTATTAGTGGGCAGCGCTTTTGGAGACACTGAGTCTTCAGGTGGACTTCCATGACAGCCGTGACAAACGTGCTTAACTTGCAGGTAAAATGTAATGAGATGTTCCAGTTGGAGAGTTATTTGGCAGTGTTTGCTCCCCTCCCTCTTGTAATGCTCCTTGCCGTGCACTCCCCCACAGTAAAGTGTCAGGCCTAATACAGGAAGGAATGTGCAGTCACCTGCTCCTAAAATGCAACAGGCCTGCGCTACAGCAACCTAATATAGACCTGCACCACAGCAGCCATTGCTCCTGGCGTATATTTAAACACACACCTCACCCCACCCCACCCCAGCTGTTCCGCTGCACCCCAACACCGTGCAAATGAAAATCCCAATGCATCATTAGTACTAAACACAGTGAGCGGAGGGGGCGGTGTTGTTGATTAAGAACGGGACTCAGAAGGTCAAACACGCACAAAAGGCCATCAAGCGCCTTTTCCTAACAATCACCATCATGCAGATGAAGACAACAATGGCCGCCATTAGCACTGCTCTTATCATGGAAGTGCTCACGGAGAGCAGAGATGAGCAACCCGCTGAGGCCAATTAGCTTCTTGATGTGTCTTTAGAAACACCCCAGCGCTCGTCCTTCAACACATTAGACTAACAAGAGCACCAACTCAAATGGGAAACCTGAGCACCCTCCACGAGGGCAGCATCAGGCCCATATCGGAACCATGACGTCATACCGCTAGATAAAGTAGCTGTGATAAGGGGTCACTGCCATGAAATGAGGCGTACTGGGCTAAGGTGAGCTAAAGGAGCATAAAAGGGAAACAATCACGCCATGGATGGTGTGGGTCTTGACAAGACATGTCATGATCGCCACCCAAAAACACACAACATTCCGGCTGCTAGGAGTATGGTGTGCAGCGTGTTTGTCAGCACGCATGAAGGGTGCTTCCACAGGTCCGTCCCACAGGTCTCCTAACTATCTAACTTGTAAAGCCAGAAGGTGGCGCAAACTGGAGAAAAAGCAAAGCGCAGAAAATCCCCAATTCTTTGACTTTTATCAAGGCTTGCCTTGGCCTTCTGACTGCGTGGAAGGAAGGTTGTTGTTTTAACAAAATCAGCGGCATTTACCTCGGCGCTGGACGAGGCGCCTCACCTTGAGACAACATGCTTGTGGTTTGGAATGGAAGCGCTTTGTTTTACTTCGCTTGCCGTTGGGGTTTTTGTCGTGGTTGGCTTCCCTGAGAAAATAGCACTGTGGACTTGCAAGGGCAGACTTGGTGACGGCAGGGTCTGTACTCCGGGAGGACGCCTGCGGTCCTTGCATCGCCGGCTCCCCTCCATACCGAGTGGAAACACACAGACGACTTCATTGGTCTTAGCGTAAGCTCAATAGGAGAAGACATAATAATACACGTCACCACAACACCACCACGGCAAACAAGAGCCATCCTTACGCTGACATGCTGCGGTTGGACAGTGACAGAAATAAATGAAAGCTTTGTTCACACGCTTGGTCACAGCCTAACATGCAAGAAATGATGATGTTGTTGTTGTGCTGAGAAGAACCAACTCGCAGACAGTCCCATCATAATGTGCTGATGGGGGTACCACAGCAGCACCACATCTACTGCATGTGTTGCGGTCTAGATGTCACAGAAGGAATGGCAAGTCCAGGCCTCCATCAGATGTCACGAATACACAACACATCAGCACAAGCGACGCTAAACTGCTAAACTGTGGCCCTGAGACCATTTGTGGCCCGTGGATGTTTTGTTATTGGTCCGTGGCACATTCTAAAAATATCATTTAATATCATTTCAAAAGTCAGCAAGAGTAAAACCAGAAAAATCAGCAGTAATTTAACAAAAATAAAGTCAAAATATTGAAAGAAAAATGCTGTAATTGAATGAGAAAACATCGTACTTTTACGAGAAAAAAACAACTTTATTTTGGTAGCATATTTGTTTTAAAAAGATGTACTTTTTAACAGTTGAAGTATTCTGAGACACAAACAAAATAAAGTTGGAAATGTTGGAAAATTAGGTTACGGGGAAAAAGTCATTGAGAAAACAGCAAAAATGGGGGAAAAATGATGAAAGCCGAGTGAAGTACACTTCACTTCTTCATATCTTCACAAAATCCAAGTGGCAAACTTGCATCTTCTCATGTCCCATGTGAAAAAATGAGCACAAATAAAGGAACGTATGGGAGGGAAAGGAAGGCTTTCATCTTCAGTTGCAAGGAGGGTAATTGGCATATCTGTACTGCAGTCATGTTTGGTGGAGGTGATTTCGCCCGCATTGATTGTGGCACATTAGCAAAATGGATGGAATGTTTGAGTAATGTGGGATCTACGGCCACAGGTCACGGACTAGCTCGCACGCTTTCTTCTGTTGAAGGTAAAAGGCAGCGTGGAAGGAGCGGACGGGGCGGGGCGCATCACCTCCACCTGCCAATGAGTTGGAGCGGCCCTGCTGTTAGCATGCTAGTGCTAATACAGGCAGCTGTCCTAACAGCCGGGCTGCTCGGCCAGAAGGTCTCCCAGTCTTTGTTCATGCTAGGTGCTACTTTGCTTGTTGGAACCATTTGGCACAAACACCTCACCCCCGCCCCCACACAGGGACACCAAACACCACCCACCAAACCTTTCCTGGCCCCCACCCAGCGTGTTTTTCCACTTGGTAAAACGCTGCTGCTGCACATTGATTTTCTCTCCACCGCCTGATAGTTGATCATTTTGTGGTGATGGAGCGAGTGGAGCTGGATTTGCTTACCTGGCTGCCTTTTGGAATAAAGTATCTTGTGTTTGGCCGCTCATCAACATTTGGAAATAGCACCATAGCCCATGCGGGGGTGGACACACTGTTTCACTGGTGGGCCACATTGGCTTGTATGCAGTTTGAGTCAATAAATGATAGACATAGTACAATACTGGCCGTGTGGAATAAATACATGAATAAATGAATAAATGAATGAAAGACATAGTACGATACTGGCCGTGTGGAATAAATACATGAATAAATGAATAAATGAATGAAAGACATAGTACGATACTGGCCGTGTGGAATAAATAAATGAAGGTGCGTTGTTGTGCAGGAGTATCTAGAGGGGTCTGATTAGTTGCTCAGCTGGCAACACGGATCCCTCCTGCTGCATCTTCTTCTGTGGCGGACCATAACGTGTTCATGAACAAGTAGCGTCACGTGTATTTGTGGCAGGAGAGATATTCACACGTTTTTGGGAACGACAACGCTGCTACACCAAACGAAAGCATCAATCGGTCTTCCTGTGCTCCTCCGCAGTGGTCGGCTACAACAATGCGGTCGAGGCCGGCACAGACTCGGACGACGAGGACAAGTTGCACATCGTGGAGGAGGAGGGCAGCCTGGCGGACTGCGACGAAGACCACCCCAGGGAGCCCTGGGACCGAGGTGAGACCAGCTGCACCCTCGTGGGCCGCATGATTGCACCATCCGCCCGCCATCCGTACGGCAACTTGTTACATCGCCGTTCAGTGTTGAATTTGTTTCCCGCAACCCTCGTCCATGATTGGCACTTGGGGTGGGGAGTACGTGTCCCCTGATGACGTACGTGAGTAAGTTGGCGTCCTTAAAAGACACCAACAGTCCATCGTGTTTATTTGAATTCAATGAACGTCACGACACGGAAATAACATAGAATTCCTATTAAAAACTAATATCATCATAACAGTCATGGTGCATGGATGCAGGGTGTCCCCAGGGTCCTAAAAAGTCTCAAATCAATCACTTGATTGGAAAGTCCTGAAGTGTCCACAGTTCTCTTGAAATGTCTTCATGGCACGTTCACCCAAAATAACACCAAACACATCCAATGTTTCCATGACTGGGATGCTGTCACCCCCCCTGCAGCTTCAAGTTCAACTACTCAAAAGAACAAGAAGACCAAAAAAGGACAAAGTCGTCCTTGTGTGAGATCACCAATATGAGGACAAACAACATCAAATAGTTCAACAAAAAGGTTGTTTTTACAGTTGGAATGCTCTGAGAAACAACATAGTTCTTGGAAAGTTATGTAGGGGGGAAAAGCTTTTGGAAAAAGTAAAAAAAACAGCAAAAATGGTTTAAAAAAAGCGAAGTTGATGGTAACAATGGTCCTGTACCGTGTGCCGTGTGCCGCGTACCGTGTGCCGCGTACCTAGGACTTTCCTTCATGTCTCATGTACTTTTTTGCCAGTATGGATGTGAAATGGATCTTTCATAGTATTGATTACAGTCTTTGATTTGACTTTTGAAACCTGCAGCCCCCCCATGAATGAGCACAAAACTCATTTCTCCAAAAAGCGGATTTTTTTGTCATTTGAACGAGTTTTTTGACTCAATCAAGGAAATGAAAGTTGGTGTAACACTCCTACCATTTCTATTCATTTATTCATT
Source organism: Dunckerocampus dactyliophorus (assembly GCF_027744805.1). NCBI lineage: Eukaryota > Metazoa > Chordata > Actinopteri > Syngnathiformes > Syngnathidae > Dunckerocampus > Dunckerocampus dactyliophorus. The sequence goes on along the minus strand of NC_072839.1, from coordinate 17,099,995 downwards.
TGATTTCCTTTAGAAAGTTCTGTGACTTGCATGAGTGCATGCTGTCATTGTAGTACATGCTTGCAGCACACGCAGCACATGCAGCACACGCAGCACATGCAGCACACGCAGCACATGCAGCACATGCAGCACATGCAGCACACGCAGCACACGCAGCACACGCAGCACACGCAGCACATGCAGCACATGCAGCACACGCTGCAGCCTTCCAAGTGAGACAGGAAGCATGGCAGCCAACAAGGACAATGCCAACAGAGCAAGAGACCTTCAGCTGCAGGAAAATGGCCAGCACAGACCAGCTTGACACTGGTGGGCATTGTCACATGCTGTGAACTTTTTTTTACCTCCACCCGCTTGGGGGTGACGTCAGAAGCAGGCCTGCCCCAAAGGAAGGACAGATGTGGCCCCCCCCTTTCAATAACAATGATGTGGTGTTTGAAGCTTTGGGAAGGGAATACAAGCACAACACGATGAAGACCTGGAAGAATGTTGACGCTATCTGCTCTAACATGCTGCTGCACCTGACATGCCTTCAGTGTTCCAAACACGTCTCAGACATCCTGCAAGTAAAACACATCCTGGACTAGAAGTCGTGCTGGAGTGTAAGTGGCGCCAGTCAAAAATGCATCAGGAAGAGGAAAAGCAAGACATGTAAGTTGCACTGGACTATTAGTTGCATTTAGTGGGAGAGAAGACCAAGCCAGAGGGAGGGGAGGGGGGCAATGTTTACACCTACAGACACACAAACGAAAGCAAGTCCCATTTGGAAGAATGTGGCTAGAATAAAAGCTTACCTGTTTATGAATAAATGTGGATAGTTTTAATACGTGACATGACGCCTGGACGCATGAACCCACCACATTTTAACACCAAAACTTCATTTTGGTATTCACAAATGAATGAAACTCGAGTGAAAATCATGTGTTCATCACATGCAGACAGTTAGTGTCCTAACACAACAGCACTGCTGTCTAAAATAGCACATTTCCCAGTGTTGCACATTACTTACAGACACAGTCTCTAAGGCAGAAGAATAGAAGAAAGTATTGCAAGCATTCCATTTGGGCGTCTAACTGCGTCACCCTGACCTGGTCACAGCAATCTCTAGTCTTGAGCGTGAATTGATGGAAAAACACACAGAAACCCCCAAACACAACAGCATTACAGAAATGCTCAATGTGCCACGGGCCCATCAAATCTGTAAAGCATCACCAAACAATGGAAAAGTGTCTCCAGCTCCGTCTTCTTAGCTTGATCGCTATCATGCCTCCAAGGCGCTGTCCGCATGGAAATGTGCTGGATTAGCGAATAGTTCCATCCAGACGGGAACGGGTACTGGGTGAGAAGGATGCAGTACACAAGGCACACCTGCATGTGGCGCTGTGAACAGATGGAACCATGTGACACACCAAACTGTTGAAGAAGAAAGAACTCATCAGTCTGTCGTGTTCGGCTGTGCAAGGCTCATGTGGACTTCTGAATTACGTGGAATTAGTGTGGAATTAGTGGAATTACTTCTGTCGACTGGGGTGTCACGCCCTTCCAGATATTCCGTTGGCTGACTTCTGGTCACGTGATAGCAATGGGGTTGGGGTCGGTTTCCATCAAGCAGCGGGTCGCTTGTCTACACAGAAACAACAAGCCGGTGTTTTCAGATCTTCCCACTCTGGAAGCCACGTTTCAGGGCACCCGCGATGCCGTTTCCGTGCGGATGAAAGACAAACCATAAAATGCTTTGCGGTTTTGACCTGGAAACATCTTTTGCTCCGGCTGATGAAACTCAGGGCGAGCTGCCGTCCACAAGTCTTGTTTATTTTGTTTGCTTCGACATCCTGCTGGTTTCACTCCTGAGCGCAGCCTTGAAACGTGTCGGCCACCCACTAATCTGCTCCCAGTTTGCTGGAAATGAAAGCCTGGACACCCCTTCCTTCCTTCTGGCAGGACCGCGGCGCTGCTACGTGTGGATTTACAATCTCAGCCGTCTTTTCCTTCGCTGTAGCTGCGGTTGTGAATCATTCCTCTTGATTGTACAGCATCACGGCCCCCTGCTGGCTGCCATTACCCAGCCCCTCCTTCCACATCGTGCTGTGCTGGAGATGCGTTCAAGTGCAGCCGAAGATCAGGCTGACGAATTTAGGGGAGGAAAAGGCAGTGAGAACGTCAGCCTGGGAGGACTCTCTCTCTGGGACATGACGACGTGGAGGGCATGATGCATCTCACGGGATCAGCAGGGTGGAGTCGGACAGCAGGCGGTCATCATGTTGAGCGTGAAGACATGCAGCCATCATCTTGGCCACGTGCTAGCATGACTTGGCGTGTAGTGCTCCACGTTCACTCTGTGCAGCAGGGACTCTACCAAGGCAGCTTTCCTGTGTGCGTGATGTCATGATGTGGTGGAAACGTGAGCCAACAGGAGCTGAAGGCACTTTGACACAAGCGAACCGATGGAGAGGCAAGTCCTTCCTGCCGCGCTGGAGGATCATGAATGAGTCTTTCATTGATTCATTGATTCATCAGCAACATGAACGAGCCAGAGGATGTAGAATGTAGAATGTAGAAGATAGACAGAGATGTGGAATGAGACGCCTCGCGCTAACTTGCTTGTTATGCTAACGTAGCCTATTCAGGCTCCCGGGTATGTTGATGATGCAATAGTGTAGCTGAGTAAGTGCTAATGTGTTAGCTTATCGTGGCGGACGCCCATTCGGCGTGTTGTTGTGTGTGCTATTGTGTACTTCGTCAAATACGTTTCCAAATAAAAATCACTTGTGTGTTTTTACTCCTCATGATGCATTTTGTGGACTGATGCTACGTGTAGTCCGGAGCGACGTGTAGTCCAGAAAATAGGGTGATTGCTATTGGTAGCGTAGTATGACTAATGACGTTGCGAGCGGGAGGATGGTAGCACGAGGCAGACCGGAGGGAGGACGAGTGAGTGGGAGCCACCTTGCTTTGGCTGCACCGCATTTATTTACTTTTCTGTGTCAGCACACAAGCGGGCCGCGTCACGTCAGGGGAGGCGGCCTTGATAACGCAAAGCCGCCCCAGCGTGGCCGCAAAGCCCCCCCGGCCTCGTTCCACGTACGAGGAGCCAAAACAAGAGCCCCTTTCCCCCCCGCACACCCCCTGCTGGGACAGCACTTCACAAACAAGCGCAACATTTTGGGAGCCTGGAGGTGCGTTTGGAGCGTGTGGATTCAGCAACACACAACAACACAACCTGCACACACGTTGATCCCCATCATCATCATCAGTGAAACGTCTTCTTCACCAACACGCAAACAAAGATGACGACAATCCCAACATAAGCAAAACTTTTAAGAATGACACAAATTCCAAAAGAAAAACAAAACAAGTAAACAAAAAACCAAAACAAGAAAAATATAATAATTCTAATTATATATTCTCTTCTTCTTGGCTTCATGAAACGTGTGTAATAACTACAATAACATACATAATTATTGCTTTTTTGCTGAATGGGAGTTGTAATCATGTCATATCATAACTATTATGATATGTAATTATATCATATAATAATTATAACATGAAATTATATCATAAAATTATAACAGATGTAATTTTATCATCATAATTGTAACAGATGTAATTATATCACATCATAATAATTATAACATGCAATTATATCATATAATTATAACAGATGTAATTATATCATAATAATTATAACAGATGTAATTATATCATATCATAATAATTATAACATGTAATTATATCATATAATTATACCAGATGTAATTATATCATATCATAATAATTATAACAGATGTAATTATATCATAATAATTATAACAGATGTAATTATATCATATCATAATAATTATAACATGTAATTATATCATATAATTATAACAGATGTAATTATATCATATCATAATAATTATAACAGATGTAATTATCATATAATTATACCAGATGTAATTATATCATATCATAATAATTATAACATGTAATTATATCATATAATTATAACAGATGTAATTATATCATATAATTATACCAGATGTAATTATATCATTATAATTATAACAGATTGGATGAAACTTCTTAAACATGACACTCAACAGACTCCCAATAAATAATCAAATATTGTCCACATTCATGTTGTTGTTGTGCTTTTGCAGCTCTTTTTCATGACATCCATGACTTCTATCATAAAACAATCAACTAGAAACAGTCAGGATTGTTTTCAGAGCCTTCAGAGCTGCTGAATTAAAGCAAAGGTGTGTTGGGGGTGTTGAGGTCATGGGGGACTAGCAGTATGGTGTGTATGCTTAGCTAGCTTAGCTAGCTTAGCTTGCTTGTGTTGCTGTGGGAAGTCAATGCTGCAATTCTCAGCTGTTGCATATCAGCACTAATGTTTGCCCATCTAGTCCGCTCTTTCTCAGGGTGATGTCTGGAAGCTTCATTAGGGTGAGGGGCATAAGGTGCCATGCTCCTAATAACCATAGCAACACATGAGTGCTGGCTCTTATTGTTTGATGGCTTTGTTGTGGCGCACCAGAGGAAGCAGTGCAAGATGACGCCTGCTAGCATCTCCAAGGAGGACACAGCTGCTCTTGTCCGTCAGAGCACACACACACACACACAATACTCTACTCAAATCTACACTAAAAGGGAGGGCAACACCCCTACTACTACTACTACTAGTACTACTACTACTACGTTAGTAGTACGTCCAGGTATGCAGTGATTGACAGGCATACTACCCACAGTACTTTGTCATGGATGAACAATGCTAGCTAGCTGTTACTTCACAGCAAACGTGAGCAGGCCCCCACGGGGGACACATGTTCACCATGCACAGCTGCTTCCTCTTTCATTGGGTGGGTGTGGACACACATACTGTATTCCCATACACTCATCTATTTGTGGCAGCCCACCACAAGTACATTTGGACCGCCATGATCGCATTGTAATGGGTCTGCGTACAGGAGACGGCGGCGTCCACATTCATTTACTAGCAACAAATGGAGCAACTTACTGGACACTTCAACATGAAAGCATGGATTGCTCTTCTCCGCCAGCAGCGGGTGCTTCTGTGGGCCCCCTCCCCACCTTCTTGCTTGTGACATAAAGAAAACTAAATCAAGAAGCAACAGAAGTTGCTTAGTGTTTCTATGAAGCAGAGCTATGATGTGCTGTGATATTCCACACTATGAATATTTGTGTGTTGGCTTCATGTTCACTCATCCAAACAAGCGTGGCTTTGGTTGGCTTTTTGTGTCCCACAGCCAGCTCTGCAATGACATGATGATGTCACGCACCCTCGCCACCACAAATAGATTGCGGTCCTGCGCTGCTAAGAGGCACGTGTCTAAGCAGCGTGTGCTTTTGTTGCTTTGTAGTGAAGGAAGATTGTGTGTCAGACGGCGAGGACGATGCGAGCACAGACGCGCTGGTGGAGGAGATGCTTCAGCAAGGGGACACAGCCGTCATTTACCCCGAGGCCCCGGAGGACGAGCTGCAACGCCACGGCACTCCCGACGCCAGCATTCACGATGAAAACGGTATGGCCCCGACACCACACACCACTGCTCGCTTTCCAAGCTGGTAGGAGCCTGGACCCTCCTACAACACAGTGGGGGGGTCACAAGGCCAGACGATACGTGGGATTGGGTCAAGAAAAGTACAATGAAAAAAAATCTAAAATATTGCAATCTACTAAATGAATTTCTATACTCCTCTGCACTCGTGTGTATGCTAGCAGCCCCGCCTCCACCCAGCGAGAGAGTGTGACTGTATGACTGACAAAAGGGCTCACTCTGTTCATGCCGTTGTTCTATGGAACAAACGTGCCAAGGTGCTGAAAGCAATGCACAGAGTGAAGCCTCTTCCTGCCTGACACGCGTGCACATGCTAACATTATGTTGATTACCACTTCATGTATGATGAATGAATTCATGTGTTGTGGTCCCAGACCAGTGCCCACAGCACAACTCTTGTCATGTTTTATCTCGTGAGTGGTTGTGACACCCCCGCAACGATGATCCAAGGTAGATGTGCTAGATGATCCACGGTAGATGTGCTAGATGATCCACGGTAGATGTGCTAGATGATCCACGGTAGATGTGCTAGATGATCCACGGTAGATGTGCTAGATGATCCAAGGTAGATGTGCTAGATGATCCAAGGTAGATGTGCTAGATGATCCAAGGTAGATGTGCTAGATGATCCACGGTAGATGTGCTAGATGATCCACGGTAGATGTGCTAGATGATCCAAGGTAGATGTGCTAGATGATCCAAGGTAGATGTGCTAGATGATCCAAGGTAGATGTGCTAGATGATCCAAGGTAGATGTGCTAGATGATCCACGGTAGATGTGCTAGATGATCCAAGGTAGATGTGCTAGATGATCCAAGGTAGATGTGCTAGATGATCCAAGGTAGATGTGCTAGATGATCCAAGGTAGATGTGCTAGATGATCCACGTGGTTTTATTTCTAACATTTCCACTTTTTATTGCCTTTTGCTCTTTTTTTTTTTTTGCTGTTGTGATTTTGGAATTTTCTTGCTCAGTTGTATTTCTAGTATTCTCCTTATGAAAAAATGGAAATGGCCCCCAGGTTGCACTTTGGAAAGACTGCGGCTCGCACTGACGGAGAGATGACTTGATTGAAGCAGATGAGTCGTTGCAGCGTGTGGGCTTTGTGTAGTCGCTGAGCAAGCATGTGTTCATGTTAGTGTGACTGCTTCACACTCGTAGTTCACGTTGTTGATGGTTTATTCTTCCAGTTGGCCACAGGCCAATAAAACAAACCAAGCTGGGGGCCCCGGGTCGCACATTGGACACACTTGCACCACCTGCTCCCATCTCACCTGGGGTGCATCATGACCTACGCTGCTGTTTGCTGCTGCTTGGTCGCTTTTACCTGCTACGCTGCAGGTGGGGGAGGGTGTTTGGGTCAGCAACACCTGAACAAATTTGTCAGGTCAGTGAGAGCTGACTCACTGCTACCTGTGCGATAAGGTGTGCATATTTCCAGCCTGAGGCCCTCACCTGTCCCGCAGGGGAACTTAATACATCACCTGTTAAGTAATGTTTCACCTGGGGGGGGGGAGCTGGACCACTGCCAGGCTCAGTGCTGCTCCAGGCTGATGAAGATGGAATGTGGGGGCGTAGTAAAACAGCAGAGTCCAGTGGATCCTTCCGGACCCACGGGGGAATGGTGAAGAACCACAAGTCATTGAGCCATCAAAATGGGCTCCTCCCACTTAAACCCACCTGCCGACCGTCTGATTTTGGATTAGCATGATGAGGAAGGTGACACAGTGATCAAGTATTTGCATGACCTGCGTGGTGTTGAGCTGTGGGGGAGGACTTGTAAGCCACGAGTCATTACAGACCTCTTTTCCTTCATCCCATCCAGGAATGCCCGACTCCTTCTCGCAGCTGCTCACCTGTCCCTACTGCGCACGCGGCTACAAGCGCTACAGCTCGCTGAAGGAGCACATCAAGTACCGCCACGAGAAGACGGAGGAATGCTTCAGCTGCCCCGAGTGCAGCTACACCTTTGCACATCGCGCACAACTGGAGAGACACATGACGGCCCACAAGCCAGGAAGGGACCAGGTAAACCTCCACGTGCAAACGCTTTAGAAAAGCAAGCACCAGCTGCTGCTGGCTTCTGTTGTTGCTTTCAAAGATAGTTTTACACCATTACCACCAGAATAAGAGATGTGAGGCATACAAACATGTTGAGCAGCTTATCTCAGGTGGTATCTTCGCTTACAGATCGTAAAAGACGGAACAAATATCCATGGGAGGTATTTCTGTACGTTAGTAATAAATATCCATGGGAGGTATTTCTGTACGTTAGTAATAAATATCCATGGGAGGTATTTCTATACGTTAGTAATAAATATCCATGGGAGGTATTTCTATACGTTAGTAATAAATATCCATGGGGGGTATTTCTATACGTTAGTAATAAATATCCATGGGAGGTATTTCTGTACGTTAGTAATAAATATCCATGGGGGGTATTTCTATACGTTAGTAACAAAGTGATCCCGAGGGACTCAAACATACGTGGAAGCGTTGTGTCGCATCCTTTTCCCCAAACACGATAAATCAACATGAACTTCTGCCCCGGATTGATTGATGACATGAATTAGTGGCGGTTCAAAGGTTGTGTTGTCATTGTGCGTTTCTGCCTGCTTCAACAGCGACACATCACGCAGTCGGGAGGCAATCGCAAATTCAAGTGCACTGAATGTGGCAAAGCCTTTAAATACAAGCACCACCTGAAGGAGCACCTACGCATTCACAGTGGTGAGTGGACAAGCCTCAGCCGCCATGGCAGTGCTGTGTGTATGTGTGCGCGTGCGTGTGTGTAGGTGTGTGTGTGTGTGCGTGCGTGTGTGTCGGTCATGTTTGTAGTGCAGTGTGTGTGTGTGTGTTTGTTTTAGCGTGATGGCCGAGCAATTAAAGAAGGGCATTTCCCAACTGTGTCATCACACCTCAGCCAAATGCATGACAGTTTTTCCGTCTTGCCTCTTCGAGCCTCACCTGCCGGTTTACGTTCATCGGCCGACGGAGAATGATACTTCCCTTCTCCCCTTGTGTTTGTCCGTGCAGGAGAAAAGCCCTACGAGTGCTCCAACTGCAAGAAGCGCTTCTCCCATTCGGGCTCGTACAGCTCGCACATCAGCAGCAAGAAGTGCATCAGTCTCATGTCGGTGAACGGCAGGCAGCGTCTGAGCAACAGCAAAAGCCAGGCCCAGATTCCAAACCCCATTGTTCCCACGTCCCCGTCCGTCCTCCGTGCCCAAATCCGTGAGAAGTTGGAGCACAGCAAGCCGCTGCAGGAGCAGCTGCCCCTCAACCAGATCAAGAGCGAGCCGCCGGACTACGAGTACAAACCGGCGGTGATGGCTTCCCCGGCCGTGGCTGCCATTAACGGCGGGATGTACAATGGAGGGGTTGCCGCTCCTCTGCAAGGCACCGTGCAAGCCGTGGTCCTACCCACCGTGGGGCTGATGTCGCCCATCAGCATCAACATAGCGGACCTGCAGAACGCTCTCAAAGTGGCCGTGGACGGTAACGTGATTCGACAGGTCCTGGAAAGCAACGCCCAAGGCCATCAGGCCAGCTTGGGTTTAACCACTGGAACCATCCACCCCTCCCAGCAGCAGCTCATCTCGGCCATCAGTTTGCCCATCGTGGGTCAGGATGGAAATGCAAAAATCATTATCAACTACAATTTGGACCCCAGCCAGGGCCAACTGGCAGTGCAAAACCTTAAGAAGGAGTCTGAGCCATTCTCAAGTGCTCAGCCAACCACTGAGTCCCTCAAGTGTCAGAAACTCCCTGAAGATCTGACCATCAGGGGCGCCAGGGCCACTGAGATGAAAGAAGAGGATAAAACCACTAAGACTTGTCTCCTATGCGATAGCTGTCCTGCTGGGCTGGAGGCCCTCCATGCCCTCAAACACTGCAAGAAGGAGGCTCTCAGGCTGAATGGAGAATCTGCTGTTGCTGCTCTGCTGTCAGAGGGAGGATTATGCAACCAGCCCAAGAACCTCTTGTCCCTGCTGAAGGCCTACTTCGCTTTAAATGCAGAACCCACCAAGGATGAGCTGGCCAAAATCTCTGACTCTGTCAGCCTACCAGTCCATGTGGTCAAAAGGTGGTTTGACAAAATGCAGGAGGGTCAAATATCACTAGGCGCCCCAACGCCCCCTTCTGAGGAAGAAGATGCCTATGATACCAGCAGTGTGGTGTCTCTGGTGCAGGGGAAAGGTATGGCCTCCATGAGTCCTTCCGTGACTCATGACAGTCCCACAGAAGCGTCCCCGGCTGAGCTCAATGGCTCCCACAGCTCTCCAGCCTCTCCTTTGCCACTAAGCCTGAGAGCTGACGGCCTCCTTAAAGGCCTGAAAGACCAGCCCCCTCAGATCACTGATGCACCCCTAGACCTGTCGCTGCCAAAGCTCGACAAAGAGGAAACTGAGGCCACGGTTCTAAAACCCAGCAACCACCCCTCCCTTTCCTTTGTCCGCACCAATCAGGAGGAACCTCTGAACTTAACTTGCACAAAGAAAGACACATCGCCACTCTCATCCATGGGCTCCGGCCCTGTTGCACTGTACACCAGCCCCCCAAGTGCCAACCCCCTCAATATTGTGACCACTCAACTCCCCACGCTGGTGGCTATTGCTGACCAGAGCCGTATGCAATGTCTAAGGGCCGTGACCACCAACAACAAACAGACTATCCTCATCCCTCAGCTGGCTTACACCTACACCACTACCGCTAGCAGTCCCGCTGGAACCGACACGCAGGAAACCATCCACCTCAACGGTATCAAGGTTGGTATCATGCCGGCCTCCAGTTGGGAGAACAGCATTTCACTAAGCGCTACGGTCTGCTATGTCAAGCCAGATCTGGGTCGGGGTGTGTTGGCAGGAATAAGCAAGAAACCCAAAGAGCTTTTAATGCTGTCTGACCTAACAGAACGTTTGTCTCATTCCATTGCTCTTCATCCATGTATGCTAATACGTACGCACGCTGCCTACACGCAAAGCTGCTCTCCAGGTATGCATTTTGTTGCATTTCGCCGGTTTCAGTTACCTTGTTCAGTGTCTGCGCGTAGTGTGACACATGCCCTCAAAAAAGTCGTCGAGACCGCAAAGACTGTGATCGTCCGTGTCGTCGTACATTAAGAATCGTTCAGAGCTTGTGCGGTCCACCTCCACCTCCACGTGCTGTAACACATTGATTAGTTTCAGCTACGATAACACGACACCTTTCTCTTTAAGTGCCACTGTTCACTCGCTACGGAGGAAGCTAACAAGGGTTACTCATAGAGTTGATGTCACATCGCGTGTTCAACCCTGACGAAGAGCTATAAAAGCAAGGGTGGCCCACTTGGGGCCCAGGGGCCATTTGTGGTCCATTGCTCATTGGTTATTGACCCGCGGCACGTTGGACAAATACACTTCTACTTAAAACCCAGCAAAATGTAAAACATACAGCAAAAGGCATCGTGTGACAAGTAAAAGTGTTTGTGTGTGTTGGGATGTACTCAAAATGTCTTCAAGGTTGGCAGATCGAAGAAATCCATTCCAGTTTTCCCCAAAGGCCATGTTCTGCCAAGCGTGCAAAGCTTTGGTAGTAGTATTACTTGTAGTTGAATGTGTACTTGTTACAGTACTGCTTGTGTTGGTAGGAGTATTACTAGTAGTTAGATGTGTACTTGTTACAGTACTGCTTGTGTTGGTAGTAGTATTACTGCATGAAACCCTATTTGTGTGACTTGATGACTAAAAGCAGGAGTTCTAAGGATGATGATGATGATGATGTTTGGTACAAACTTGTTTGAGCAAATATTTCTGCAGCGGGTGGTTTGTATCTTTTTCTCGTCCTTGTTGGAGATGAGCAGAAGAAGGTCTGACACCAACTCCAATCTAATCAATAAGTCATATATACGTAGAAATGTCAGCATAGATCTGTGGATAATAGCTATTCACCGTCCAGACACCTTAATGGTCCTGCAGTGATGGATGGAGATCTTTCAGGATCTTCTGCTCTGTCACCCAAAGGACACAAGGCTGCACTTTACTGCAAAGCCTCTTTATTGATCTGCTGGAATCGTTTTAAACGCCACCTGTGCCTTTCTCTTTGAGTGACTCAACCGCAGGAAGGTTGGCAATGGGGCGCTGAGGTGTTAGGAATACCACAACCACTACATTACCATATGGGACTACCACGTACTCCGTAATGTCAACCACTACATTACCATATGGGACTACCACGTACTCCGTAATGTCAACCACTACATTACCATATGGGACTACCACGTACTCCGTAATGTCAACCACTACATTACCATATGGGAATACCATGTACACTGTAATGTCAACCACTACATTACCATATGGGACTACCACGTACTCCGTAATGTCAACCACTACATTACCATATGGGAATACCATGTACACTGTAATGTCAACCACTACATTACCATATGGGAATACCATGTACACTGTAATGTCAACCACTACATTACCATATGGGAATACCATGTACACTGTAATGTCAACCACTACATTACCATATAGGAATACCATGTACACCGTAATGTCAACCACTACATTACCATACGGGAATACCACGTACACCGTAATGTCAACCACTACATTACCATATGGGAATACCATGTACACTGTAATGTCAACCACTACATTACCATACGGGAATACCACGTACACCGTAATGTCAACCACTACATTACCATATGGGAATACCATGTACACTGTAATGTCAACCACTACATTACCATATGGGAATACCATGTACACTGTAATGTCAACCACTACATTACCATATGGGAATACCATGTACACCGTAATGTCAACCACTACATTACCATATGGGAATACCATGTACACCGTAATGTCAACCACTACATTACCATACGGGAATACCACGTACACCGTAATGTCAACCACTACATTACCATATGGGAATACCACGTACACCGTAATGTCAACCACTACATTACCATATGGGAATACCACGTACACCGTAATGTCAACCACTACATTACCAGTAGCGTAGAGATAACTATTTGTGGGGTAGTAGTTGTTGCACGTAACAAAGCTGTATTGTTCACATCCTCACTTCGACCTTTATTGAACAGTGTTGTTGAAGATGCTGTGTTTCCTTGACACACCAACAGCAGCTTCCCGCACTTGAAGCACGGCGAGTAAGGCATCGACGTGTGGGATGCTTTGTTTGGCAGCTGCATTACGCAAAACAATAACAGTACAGGGAAAATTGGCTAGTTTGTTACGTGTCATGAAAACTGAAGAAATTTCAGTGAAAATGGTTGTTGGAAAGCTGAATCACGTGCCAGGTAGGATTTTAATGGAGGTTTGACTATAAAGTAATGCATCACCGTTTATCACTTTCACTCTCATTGCTTTCAGCTATCAATCTATGAATTGATCATGCTGTTTTGTAGCGGAATACAGTCTGTTATTAGTCCAAGAAGATTCAAGATTCAAGAGTTGTATCGTCATATGCACAATAAGACAGGCAGTTCTACTATGCAATGAAATTCTTATTCTGTTCATTCTCCCAAAAAAGAATATGCATATTGAAGCGAAGTTGATGATAGTGTAGTGTTGTACACCGGTCACTAGGTGTCACTAATGTTATTGTAATGTTGGCTGAGACACACAAGCACCAGACCTGATGGCTTTTATGGCGGCTTTGAATGATCTCACAACAAGCACAATAATCTCTAATGTAAATCCCTCGTAAAAACACGCCAAGCTAAAAGTCACCTCTGAACCCCAACATCACTTCCTGTCCGCCCCCCGTTCAGCTCCCCATTTACAGCAACACACGAGTATGAGTGTTGTTTATGTCTTAAATGTCTTATGTTCTGTTCTTATGTCTACTATATTGGCTAATAGGAATGTAAAGGTGACTATAGGGGTGTTAGTTCATGTCTGCAGGGCTCTACTAATGTGTATTTAGCAGGTCATTAACAGGGTTTCTGTGCTCTAAGGATGAAATTTAGGAATCAGGAATCTTACTTAGTGATGAGGTTTGGAAGGAGGGATTATTACTGTATTTGCTTCATTCCTTCCTTCCCGAGACCAACGTTAGATTCTGCTTTCTGAGTCATGCAAGCTTTTTTCCTTTTTGTGATTTGTCCCTTTCGTGGCATCCCAGGAAGAGAAGCAGGACGCGGGCTCGGAGGGCACGGAGGGCGCGGAGGAGCACAACGACTCGGACTTGGGCCCTCTGAGGAAAAAGATGAAGAAGACAGACAGCGGCATGTACGCCTGCGACCTGTGTGACAAGATCTTCCAGAAGAGCAGCTCGCTGCTCAGACACAAATACGAACACACAGGTACGCAAGTGTTGAGCTTTGCCAGGAGACACAGTCAGCGTTGTGAGGTAGGAACATTGAGTCAGTGGGGGATTTTTCAGCAAAAGAAGGGTGGACACCACCATTCCATCAGGTATGACTCAACACACACAGCAGAGGTCTGAGAAGATCTTTCCGCCAACTCCCCAACCTTGGCACTGACAGCTCCTCCGAGTAAGCATCAAATGTTGCAACATGCGAGCTGCTGGTGACCTTCTCCGAGGCTAAATAGCATCATACCTGGAAACCAGCAAATGTTGTTTTCATCTCCAAATAAGCTCAGCCGAGCCAACACAACCCCCCCAATTGGATTCAGCTCAGTATTTGCCTAAGCACAATCATGTCATGTACAATCACGCCGTAGAGGGTTGAGTTTGACAGCTTAGCTGCTTGCTTGCAATGATGGAACTTCTCGACTTTTACGCCTTTCACGTTTTTTAGGCAGGTGTGATATTACGCCATTACTGTATGTGTGTTACACATGCTCCATTAATCCTTCTTGTCTTTTTGTGGACAGGGAAGCGACCGCACGAGTGCAGCATTTGCACCAAGGCGTTCAAACACAAACACCACTTAATCGAACACATGCGCCTCCACTCGGGGGAGAAACCCTACCAGTGCGACAAGTGTGGGAAACGCTTCTCCCACTCGGGCTCCTACTCGCAGCACATGAACCACCGCTACTCCTACTGCAAGAAGGAGTCCCCCAGCCAAGGGCGAGGCCGGGAGAGCCCCGAGGAGGACACCCTGGGCCCGGCACCGGACTCTCACCTGGTCCCCTTCCAGGCGGATTCGGACGAGCGAGGGAGCAGCGCGAGGGAGGACGAAGAAAGCGAGGAGTTTGAGGAGTTTGAGGAGGAGGAGGACGGGGCGGTGGACATGAAGGACATCCAGGTGGTGCAGGTGGGGGACGAAGACGAGCAGGAGACGCAGAAGACCGGAGAGACAGAGGAGGAAGACATGAGACAGGAGGAGGGAGTTGAGGCAGCGGATGTGACGCGAGAGGAGGAGGAGGAGGAGGAGGAGGTGACGGCAGGCGGTGCAGGAGAAACAAAGACGGCATGTGAAGACGAGGAGAAAGGAGACTAAAAGAAGGACAAGCTTGCTACTGTGTAGAATCCAGGTGTGCCTGAAAAAATACTTTTCCCGCAGGAAACGCATTTGTACAAAAGAGAAAGTGAAGGCAAACAGGAAGGAAGGAAAGGACTTTTATTTTATGACTAAAACACGTTGTTTTTATCAGTGTTACTAATTTGACCACTCTTGTTTTACTCCCGGATGCTGAAGACGCTTTCTATTGCCAACAAACACCACAAGTCAGTATTTGATGGAAGGAGGAAGACAAATGCACTACAACAATCCCACTTTTCTACCCTTCAGTATTATTCTTCTTGATTGCTCGTTTGGATTGTGAGCCTTAGGAATCAAAACATCGGAGCGATGACGGGTCTTTGCAGCCATTTCCACTTTATTGAGGACATCTCCTTTGCCTTTTACTAATCTTTGACATTTTCGGACGGGTGCTCATTCGCTAGCTTGCTTGTGTAGCAAGACCGCTTCCACTTTCTGATGAATATTTGATGATGGAAGACGAGCATGTCACGTACTGAAAAAGCTTTTATCTTTACTTCTCTCATTTTGCAACTTTTTATTCTCTTCTCTCACAAACTATTTTCTCTGCTCGTAATTTCAAACTTGACATTTTCTTTTACACATTTATTCTTGCAGTGTTGTTTGTCCTGCTACTTTTATTTTAACACCATGTCCTTTTTGTATTTGCAATGAAATGAGTGTGTTTGGTTAGTGAAGGATAAGGAGACAGCAAGAACAGCGGCAGTAGATAGACAAGTACGATCAATAAGTTAGATAAGTATGATCAATATGGATGAGTTATGTTGGGTTATTATTTGGCAGTTTGGATCAATCAAGTCGTTAATTACCAAACGATAAGCTGACACACACCACCACAACACATAACGCAAAACACCAACAATAAAAGAGGAAGGCTAGTTGGCATCCATCCATCTTCCACCGCTTATCTGAGGTAGGGTCGTGGGGGCAGCAGCCTAAGCAGGAAGCCCAGACTTCCCTCACCCCAGCTACTTGATCCAGCTCCTCCCGGATCCCGAGGTGTTCCCTTAAGGTCTTGCCCTTAACACCCCCACAGGGAGGCGTCCTCATCTGGGCCCTCTCAATACGGGTGAGCAGCGGTTCTACTCTTGACTTTTTCCTGGATGACAGAGCTTCTCAGCTTGTCTCTAAGGGAGCCCAGCCACCCTACCCGGAAAACTCATTTAGGCCGCTTGTTCGTATCATCTTGTCCCAAAGCTCATGACCGTAGCCTTCAACACCTTCAGCTTTACCGGATCCGTTGGCAGCCGAGTGTGAAGCAGCCAGGATGAGAATCAGCACCTCCATGTCCGAGTCCACGGTTATCACCCGAAAAAGTGTAGCGTGCCATCTTCGGGTGGGGGATGAGATGCTGCCCCAAGTGGAGGAGTTTAAATATCTCAGGGTCTTGTCCTTGAGTGAGGGAAGGATGGAACGTGAGATGGACAGGCGGATCGCTGCGGCGTCTGCAGTGATGCCGACTCTGCGTGGGTCTGTTGCAGTGAAGAGGGAGCTGAGCTCAAAGGCAGAGCCCTCAATTTACCCCCCCATCTATGTTCCTAGCCTCACCTGTGGTCACGAGCTAAGGCAAATATGTGCTGTACCTCACCATGGAAGGTGGAAACAGGAACATGCATGAGGAGAATCAGACCAGAGAAGAGGCAAAGCAGCAGCGATGCACGCAGGGAGCAATGGTCCAACACTAATCAAACCCATTTGATCAATTCACGAATGACAGCTGCACACCACAAAGGGCAGCATTAAGAACCCAAACAGGAAACAGATAACAAAATAAAGCACGGAACAGGAAATACAGGAAAACACAGGACTTCTAACACAACAACACTGAGCCTGCAGTCTCAATAGTATCATTACGATCATGATGACGATGACGATGATGACGTGTGACTGTCAGGATGCACAAACAATAATAGATATTTCATGATGAGGTCGCGCTTGCAAAAGAGTGAAAGAATGAAGAAAGTGGAAGCTTTGTCTTTTCTCCAAAGTGGACAAGAGAGTGAATGGGCATTTTCCCCAAATGTCAAACATCACGTAAATGTTTAGAAGTCAGCAGGAAATGAATTAGATTTTTATTCTTCTATACAGGCACCCCTCCCCCAACCCCCGCCTTCCAAGCCTTATGCAAAAACAAAGTAAGATGCATCCTTCTGAAAAAGTGCCATTGAATTTGCTGTGCAACGTTAGCAGCCAAGATCAGGTATTAGCAGGTCCCAGATCAGCCAGTCAACAGTAGAATCTAGTTGAGCATATTCTAGACGTACGGCTATTGGAAGTAGAAGAAGAACGCACACGTGTTGCGGTGGTTGTGTTGGTTTAACACACAATCATCAAATGTGTCTTCAGGTAACAACACCACCTGTCAGTATTATTCATTCTTTTTTTTGGTCACTTCCTGTGTGTGCGTGTGCGTGTGTGTACTGTATGTTATGTTCAGCAGTTGCAGTATTACCCCCCCCCATTGCCCTCCCCCCAACCCCCAAAAAAGAGATGGGTCTGTCTGTTTAGTCATAGACAACTTTTCTATTTATGTGTCTTATTTTTTTTATATTTCTTTATGGTTTATTTATTTCATGATGTAGTGTACAAGACTGTAGTTTGTATTAATACGATAATATATTTTAGTATGGGGGGAACAAACATTTTTTCTAAAGAAAAAAAACAAGCCCTTGCAAGCGTGACAAAGTGGAAGCTGTGATTGTTTGCATCCATCCTCCCCTTGCTTCAGTTTCCCCGTCAATAAGAAGCTACTGAAGTGGTGGAAGATACAGTATATGATGTATGTTAATAGCATGGATGTGTGTCGTATTGCAGGATCAACCCTAACCACCCAAAGACTAAATAATATTCCATTCTTTTTCTTTGGACATCCTTGTCAAGACCACGCCCACTTTTATATGTTTTAACACCATTATCTCTTTGTTGCTTTTTTATGACTCCCCATCTCACAATAAAATACACCAAATACAAGCGTCTGCCTTTGTGTTGATATTCAAGCAGTCATGTCTTTCATCATAGTCACCTTTGAGAGAAGTCTCTTGTTTCGTGGTACAGTGGAACACAACCACACCATCGGTGAAAGAAGAGAAAAGGTTTTCCCCATCGGAAATGTTGGAAATTGTCGCCATCATAAAAAGTCTTATCACACACATGCAAAGCTAAATGTTGAGGAAAAGCACTTTGAGGAACATTGAAACAACCACAAGGACAACAGTCAAACACCAGCAAACAGTGGAGAGCAGCGTGTGTCGTCGTCATAAGGGACGTCCCGATCTACACTTTTTTAGCTTCCAATACATTTTTTTTACAGTCTTGCCGATCTGATCCTTTTTTTTTATATGCTTTTGTGAAATTTGATATGGTTATGAAAATAGCTCTCAAAGCATTAGAATAAAGCAAAGTACTGCTGAATGTACCTTTTTGTTCCACAGCATGACCAACAAATAGTTTGGCTTTTGTAACAAACCTCGAGTCGGGTCCCTAATCCAATAAGATAGATCCAATAAAAAAAAGGTCCATCCAATAAAGGATAAAATTGGAAAAAATGAGCGTGCAAAATGCTTTTCGGGTGGGACTAACCATTTGACATGGTTACATGGTTATAGATGAGTTTGTGGTTTGAGGCGCATTACGGCACCTCCGGTGTCGGTGTGTGCCTCAGCTACGAACGTGATACGGCCCGATCTTGTGGCAGAAGCCGATATTATCCGATCTTCAAAATACAGTGGCTCAGCAGCCGATCCCGATCCTGAAGATGGGATCTGGACATCCCTATGATTAAATCCATCAAATGAGAAGATTTACATCACAAACCACCTAGCGTCTAGTATTCTTCCTCTAGCGCTAAAACACGCTGGACATTGAAGACGAAGAGTAGAAAAGTACGCGTTTATGATGATGAGAATCTCGTCTTACCTTTGCTGTTTTCTCATCATAGCTTTGAATGGATTCGTCCATAGTTTGGTGTTACACTGAAATGATTCCCAACACAAACAATGATGCTTTCCTTAAATGTTTGTGATGATGAATCTCGTCTTACCTTTGCTGTTTTCGCTGCAAATCTGTGCTTCCCAAGAATGAATGCATGTCCATCGTTCAGAGTTATAATGAAATGATTCCCATCACAAACAATTGACGCTTTCCCTATAATAGACACACATAGCCTTAACTTCCTGTCGTGACATCCTTATTTGGACAAAATGTACAACTAAACAGGAATCATACACAAAAACCTGAGGGTTGACTTGATGCTAATGGATAGTCACAGTCAGTCTACCCATGCTAGCATGCGAGGACTAACCATTAGGCAAACACAGGCCATTGCCTTGGGCCCCAACATTTCAAGGGGCCCCGATTGTCCCATAAAAACTGATTTAAAGAACATGTTACTGTTTCAATTTTATCATGCCATCTATCATGATGGTTAGGTCTGCTCCCCCCTCCGTTGTCATGCAATAGACCAGGGGTCACCAAGGTTTGTCCTTGTGAGAGCTACTTTTACAAAATGAAAATGGCCAAGAGCTACTCATTTTTGTAACATTTATTTTCAGAGCTTATTTTAAACCCAAACAAAGCGAATATGCTTGTTTTACCAGAACATGAACAAAATGCTGGTGTCCACAACTCACATGTTGTATTTCAGAATGCATTTCTTTCTACTGTTCTTTCATTATTAACTGAACACCTGAATGAAAAGCAGGCTTGTGGGCACCTCATGTGGTCGTGGGGGGCTACCTGGTGCCCGCGGGCACCACGTTGGTGACCCCTGCAATAGAATATTCCATGTTACTGTGGATGTGCTTATTGGTTCCGGAAAACAGAACAAAACATTTTGGCACGGTTTGGAGAAAATTGATGAGGAGTTACCCCAGTGGAGCGAGGAAGAGGAGAAGGCGAGAGGAACGCAAACAGTTTTTAATCAAAACTACTGAAAGGCGCCAACCTTTTTCACAGTCACAACAAACGTAGATGCGCGAGGACAGCAGCACCGCTACTGGCAGTCTCTGCTGAGGAGAATGCAGTTTTACAGATGAAGCTGAGAGTGATGCTTTTCATCACAAAGATATGAGATATGCTAAACCCCAGTATGTTAAATGTTGCTTAATGGGCTCATCAATTAAAGTAAAAGCGTTGAGATGATTCACTTGTTAGGTAATAATAACCCCCATGGAAGCTTTTAAGAACGCTGGAAAAATAATTTTCTAATAGTCACACTTGTTAATAGATGATAAACTTGAATATTTAAAATGGTTTTGGGGGGTGTATGTGAACATGGCTATGTAATTACAGATAACTAATACACACTTATATTTATAAAAAATTTTAACTAAAAAAGGATGTGGAGGGGCCCAGTGACTAGGTTTGCCTTGGGCCCCCAAATGACGAAACACGTCCCAGCACTCTTAAGCAAACACTGAGAGACCAGCACATGTCATTAATAAATCCATGAACTCATAAGCTTTACAGCCCAAACTTCACCTTGCTTAAAGCTAACGTTAGCCATGGTGTTGTTAGAATTAGTCTTCACTGAATGAATGAAGACAAAACAGTACAAAATGAGTGTTTATGATGGTGACTTTTGTCTTACCTTTGCTTTTTTCTGAATGAATGGATGGATGGATTCGTCCATTGTTTGGTGTTACACCGAAATGATTCCCAACACACACAATGACGCTGTCTTTATGATGGCCCCATAGTCCAACTTCCTGTCATAACGTCTTACGCGTACATTTCTGACAAACCGATTGGCAAATTTGACATGTGGAGGCGGGAGCTGCTTTCTATTGGCTGAAAGCATTGTAGTGACTTGTCAATCACTGAGATCAAACGTCACATTCAGGACGTCACAGCCATCCATAAACACATTTAGTATTCGGAATATCACGCTTCAAGATGCATCATTTGTGACAAAATGTCTCGTTCAGTGTCAAACATTACTCACACGTGGACACGTATGTTAGAACTAGTCTGGTTTAGTTAACTTTATTCCATAAAAAGTGGATTCCCACTAATGAATTGCGTTTTTGCCAGCGTGTCTGTACATCCTCTGAAGGTTTTGTTGATTCATTTTGTCTGTTTGGGGTCTCCACAGTGAATTGATACCATGAAGGGTTTTGGATTAGTTTTCACGCCGGATGCTCTTCCCGACCAGTTAAAAATAATGGCGTCACTCAGGTGGTGATGGTTTTCCAGCAACAGGTAAGCTAATTCATTATTATTTCAAACGTTATAGCGCCGTTATCGTTAGCGACAGTGAAATGTGGACCGATATCGTGCACTGATATCAAACGTCTGGATGTGGCTTCAGTCGCCATTGTTCACTCGTACTACACAGGAAGCTAAATAGCTAGTCAACGAGAGTTGTGTTGCTCATGCTCAGGAAAACACTGCCCCCTCGCGTTTTGGTGGAGCACTGCAAGTCACGAGCTTAGCCCCCCTTCCTATATTATGAATCATCTCTCAACGCCACCACTAAACTAAACCCTGGGGGTTTTGGAATCTTTTTCGAAAAAGCAATGCAATAATGACTTTCTCTGATAAGTAATTCCATTTATGAAGAATTGATTACTTTATTACTTTGATTATTTTGGGTAAAGTAACTATAATTACTTTTTTAAAGCAATTTGCCCAGCACTTCCTATAAAATTCATAATCATAATAATAATAATATATTTTATTTGTAATGAACTTTACATTTTAATGACGCAACTCTGGCTGGGAATCAAACCTACGCCCTCTCCCATGCGTGACAGAAGCGTTAACGCTACGCCACCCCACCGGGGACTTGGTAGCATGGCAATGTTGTCGTGTTGCTTTCAAGTGAATGCAAGCGGTAAAGTGGAAAGTAAGAAATAAGTGGTGACGTGTGATATCATTGGCTGACACCGACATAAAAAGGAGCGGTAAGGCAACACAAGCGGTGTCCTGGCTGGTCCACCAACATTTGAAACCACTAAAACAGGCGATCCGGGGTTGCCATATTCTGTATCGTACTATCATGATGCTGATACCTGTAGGTACAATCTAAGCCAGTGCTGCTAGTGGCGCTAGGAATGCTTTTCTTACCCGCACCCCTGTTAGCACTCCAAGGTCAAACCTATTGATCCGGATTTGGTTTCCAGTGGGGGTCGACCCTCCCTCCCCCACCCGCGCCCAGCCTGTTTGCCAGCATGAATTAGTAATGGAATTGAGCCAAAAAATCCATAGTCCTTTGAGAAGTGGAAAATGATACAATAGTAGGTGTTCATATTTGATTGGGGGGGAGGGGGCTTCAGACAGCCAGAAAGGAGGAACAGTGTATGTTCCAGAGTACGCGTCACATCAGAATGTGAAGAGGAAAAAATACAAACATACGGACTCTAAGTGGTATTTATTTAGAAATGATTTCACCAAGATTCAAGGCTCAAGAGGCTGAATAGGTGTCGGCTACGTTAAGCTAACACATGAGCACTTATTCAGCTACACAGTAGCATCAACAACGTAACAAGCAAGTTCACCAAACTCCCAATCTCAGCCGCATCACTGTTGTTGTCACAAGCCTAGAGCGCCCTCTGGTGGCCGTCCATGCTAACGTTCATGCCAGTCACTATGAATGGACATTTCCAAATAAATATGAATGTCTTATATTTGGATGTATAAGTTGCACCTGACTAGAAGTGGCCAAACTATGAAAAAAAAGAAATATGAGGAAATACTTCAAAGCTTTACTGGACGGCGGAAAGCGTCACCTCAGCGTGTCCGACCCCCAAACAGGATCCTGTCATGGAGTCAATTCCAAACGTTGCAAAATGACTCTTCAGCGTGGCAAAGGTCAGCGAGTGTGTGGCCTGCAGCTGCGTGTCCAGGATGTGAGCGGGCTTTCACGGCCGTGGAGATATTGCCGTCTCTTCTGCTGGCCTCAGCATTTCAAAGGAAAATTGAAAAGCTGCAACTGCAAAGAGGATATGGAGCACTCTCGCCAATGATGGCGCGGAGGCCTGATGAAGTACCGCTGCTGCTGGGACTCTGACACCGAGCCAAGCCCAGGAGAGCCGCGCTCCCCCGGGAAATTTACAGAAAAGCGTGAAGGAAATAGCAGACACTTCTAGTCATGTTCATTCAAGACGTTCACTGTGAGGGCAAGTGGAAAAAGCAACGTTAACCTCCCAAAGCCTTGCCAGAAAAAGACAAAATCAACCGTTTTTCATGTCCACCGTGGACATGCACGCTCCTGCCATCACGCCACACAAAGCAGTTGCCTTCCTAGACGCTGACGCCAGAGCAAGCGGGGACTCATACCCAAATAATACATCAAAAACAGACACAAGAAAAACACAAGAATGTCATGAAAAGTCATCAAAAGACTTTTATCTTTTGTAACAGTGTACAGAATCCATGACCCCTCTAGCGTTCATTCACATTCAAGCCTCTTCATCCTTTTGATGATGCTAGCCACTGCTGGCCAATATTGGTGGGGGTGTCTACACCTCCTGGGTGGTCTTTTTACGATGTGCATTTTCACTTGCCTGGTGACGGCTTTCCTTTTCTTTGGCACACTGCCGCTTGGGCGACGTAATGAAGTGTAAAAAGTCAACTACGACTTCTTCCTCGGTGTGGCGAGCAGAAGAAACACACACGGTATCCGACCTCCCAGCCCCAGCCACTCGTGCCCACTTCTCCGGCGAGTCTCGTGTTTACTGACCAAAATTACCTTTTTAATTCGTTTATGGGAGCGGGACATTGTAAAGCGAGGACCACCTGTAATGAAATGACACCCACAATGACGTTACACACACATGTGGGACAACTTGCAGTCCTGACTGGAATAACAAGGAGCTGAAAAGAATTCAATTAAATAGGCCCCTCTTTGAAAAGCTCCCGCCCACCTGCCTGCACACACACACACACAATAATTGACCCTCTCTCCTGGGTTTGTGTGTAAGCTGCCCCTCCTCCTTCCAGTCTTGCATCTTCTCCAAAGATGACGCCTCATCATCTGCTGCAGGTCATGGGATAATCCCCCAAAATCTCTCTTTACACTCGTTAAATGTTCCCCTTATAAGACCAGCGTGTCCTGTACATGTAGAGCAGAGTATGATGTCAGCACCAGGCAGGATATGGAACATATGGACCAGCAGTCGGGTGGTGTGTACTTCCTGGTACTTCCTGGTTGATGGAAGACAAAAAAGAAACGATGGAAGTGATGATTCTAGTCTATTGTCCTACGCTTGTGGCCCAGTCTGCTCCTTGTCGCAGATGTTCACCAACATTTCACGGCTTCTTCTTCAGCCACACAATGTTGTGTTTGACTTCACATCCAAGGCCGTCCACACTCCAGCTGTTTAGCTTGCAGCCTAGCGTTACGGCGGTGTGCATCCAGCATTTCAAAAGGACGTCATGTCCACACAGACACGGAGTTGTAAAATGTCCATCCACGTGAGTGGACTTTAAAAAGCAGCCACAACTACGTTTGTTTGCATTTTGACCAATCAGAGGCCTGAACTCAATAATCGCAGCACGCTACGTGTGTGTGCGTAATAAAGACGTGTCTTTTCATTCCTGCGATCGCTCCTCTCACACGTAATTCATCAAAATAAGACTGGAAATAATTCACAAAGTCAAGGAAATTGCAGTAAAACATGAGAAGAGAAGTGGCGGCACAAGTACAGCGCTGGTGGCACGAAGGCTCCGTGTGAGCGCAGGCAGAGGAGGAATGGAAGGAATGTCCACGGCGGGACCACCGCTCTCCTGCCGAGGCCTCCGACGTCAGGTGACAAATAAAGTCATTCGCTTTTAGTAAATCCTTTACTTTCAAAATAAAATGAGGTGGAAGAAAAAGCAGGGGCGGGAATGAAAGAATGGGGGTGGGGAACTCCTTCTGTCCCCGTGTGTCCCCATGTGACCCCCATGTCCTCCTTCTCTTGTCATGAACACACCAGAGGTCTCATTAGCATCACTGACCTTCACACAGCCAGTGTGACCTCTGAGCTCTCACTCTTTGCTATGTGGACACCTACCGTAACCCTCCCGTCCACACCCTCCCATCCGTCCACACCCTCCCGTCCAAACCCTCCCGTCCGCACCCTCCAATCTGGGTCGTGCATCTCCTGTTATGTTTTGGGTGCGAACCAAAAGTCACTTCAGAATAAAAGAGAGAGAAAGGCACAAATGAAATTTTTGGTTTTTTTTTTAAGGTGTGTTTAAATCTCATTGGTCACGTGACCCGCTTTCTTCCTCCACAGGAAGTTGGGGGCCATGTTTCCGTGCCAGATGGTTCCACATTGACAAATCAATCAGGCTCCACCTCGTCATCCAGGGGCCGCCCCCACCACCCTGGGGTCTACTCGGTCAACAACCCCCACCAACAACCCCACCTCTTCATCACCCCCCGCCCGGTTCTAGCCTGGTGACGGAGCGCCAGAAGAAAACACAAGAAAGAAATTGGCAGCACGTGAATCACGTCCACGCCGAAACACGACTAGAGAAGACAGGTGGTGGACAATAAATGGACGTTTAGAAGACTGTCTACTTGTCCTCATCAGTGGATGGACGTGCTTGAGGGTACTTGAAGGTGCTTGAAGGTGCTTGGGATTGGAGAAGATCAAGAAAAAGAAAAAGCAGAGCCTGAGAGAAAGGATGTGCATTTCACTGCCCCCTAGTGGAAGAAGAGAGAACTAAAAATCCAATACATCAACAAGAGAACGTCCAAATAACAACAGCAACAATGCAGCCGTTTAACAAGAATAATAATGATGAAATATTCAAATTGAATATATATATAAAGGAAAAAGTTGGAATCTTACCAAAGAACAACTTTATATTTTTTAAATATTTTTTGGAGAACAGTATTTTGTAAAGTAATACTATGAGAACAAAAGACTTCTTTTATTGGTTCACATTCTTATGACTTGTTGTGTTCCTCGTCCTTGTTGACGTGTCTTCTTCTGGCTGGCCTCAAAACAAGTTTACCAAAAAAATGAAGCTACAGCAATTTTGGGAAAATTACTTGAAAAATGTATGATACGACAAAAATAAAGTCCTCATATTCTGGAATAAAGTCAGCAATTTGTTAGGATGACAATATTTTCTTTAAAAAACATACAAAAAAAGACGAGATTGTTGTTTTCTTCACAAATCACGCAAGGAACGCTTTCACGGATTCAAATGTGGGTCTTTCAAGAGAAGCTGATTGGCTGGTTATTGTTTCCCTGCAGGAGGTAATCCAAACTGCAACCTGCTGGTATTACGTCTTTCATGCCGAAATGAAACTGAAGCAGCGTGTGAAAAAGGTCTCCATGGAGACGGATGATGATAAGCTGAAGACATATTTGATCATTTGAGCAAATAAGGAACTCTTTTCTTCTGAGCAAAGCGGGCCCGCAGCAGAAGGTGGGAGGCGGGTTAGCACCATGTGTGGGTGCCCTCCTGGCTCTCCTCCATCCTCCGTCCTTTTCCTGGCAGTCTGGGGGCAGCAACCGGAGAGAAGGCGAGAGCTGCCGCTGAGACCCCTGGGGAGAGATTAGCGCTGACAGCACAACAAAGAAGAACCGTGGCAGCGGCCCTCCGAGCTCCTTCCGCAAATTCAAATGTAATGTATGCTTTACGGCGCCAAGGAGGATCAGCATAATATATCATCCACCCACTTTGCACTGCGCTGCCTTGCTACTCATGGAAAAAACATTTATGCCCCCAAAATGCAGGCTAATTAAGGAGCATGTTGGCACACCGTGTTGGCAAATCCCATCAGCTTATGTGGGACACAGCAAAGTCCGCCTTCTCAAACCACCACACCACCTGCACGCAACAACACACTCAACAAAGCTGCTTTTCCACTGCAGGGACCACAAACTTTACCCACAAACCAGGAACTTTAACCAGGAATCAGGAATTTTACCAAGGAACTAGGAGCTGTAACTAGGAAGCTTAAACCAGGAATCAAGAACTTCACACAAAAAGTCCAAGTAGCAAAAAATAACAGCAGGAAACATCATCAATCATGCAACGCACACGGAACCACAGCACAACCAAACAGAACCGGACACGCCCTTCCACACGAAGGACAGGTGTGCTCCCCAGCTCCCTCCAACCAGAGTAAAGTTGAAACATTCAGCTGAAACAGGAAACAGATGCAACGAAATAAAAGCACCAAACAAAAAGAGCGAGGACGCAACAAGGCAAGTGTAAGAAAGTGTCCACGGAAGGTGACGGGGATGCACGGCGCTGCATGTGGAAGGTTGAAAGGTAGCATCTCCATGCTCATGTGGGAGTGCTTCAACGTGCAAAGAAAGCAGAAGGAGGCTTTGGAAAGCTTCCACGCATGAATCTTTAATGTTCCATAATGGCATGTTCACATTACCTGCCCACACCTCCGCCCCGCCAGCGCCCAGATGAGGCCGGGAAACCACCGCCAGCATCTGGAGCACTTCAAACGCTCCGAGCACTCAGGCTGCGGTCGCAGGCATCAATTATACAAATCATCTCATTCTTCCCTCATTTGGAAACTTCTTTCTGTCTCCGCTTGAAAACACGTTTGTTGATTCTGAGGTGCTCCGTCCAGCCCAAATAGACCTTTACGTCATGGAGGAGTGGGGGTGAGGTGGGCACCTGTGGTTTGGACACGTAAAGCTGGAATTTGGCTGCGGTTGACTTGTGGCTCATCAAACATTCAGCAGAGGTTTGTTCGTTCCTGCTCCAAAAGCAAAAAGAGCAAATAATAGCACATTTTCACCAAGTCAAGCGTGAAAAAATAACAAAGTTAAACTTCCAGTACGCCGTTGAAGTGCAATGGATGCCCAATGTGGCGTCTAAGACGGTGACAGCTCTTCCAAAAATCACACGGACACGTTGGAATTACTGATGGAAGCTCCTGTCTTTTACGGGAACCGCTTCTTTTGGCTCAGCTCCCGAAAAAGAGCCGGACCTTTCAGCACCCAAACGGCTCCTCAGATTTTGTGTTGCTTAAGTTGATTTCTGAGCAAAATACGTCCAATACATTCTTACTGTACAAATACTGTATACCAGATGTTTCTTTGCACTGATCCTCCTTCATGGCGCTTCATTGGTTCCAGACACGACCATGATAAGTGAAGCTCTGCCAAGTAGGATTCCTGTTTTGGTATTTTGAGCATAGAAAACCTGTTTACTACCTTCTGCATACACTTTTTTTTTTTTTTTACATTATTAGAGCCCTGTGGACATGAAATAACACCCCCATAGTCATCTTTACACTCTTGTTACCCAATACAGTAGACATAGTAAGACAAAATAAAACATATTAGGCATAATAAACCTGTTGACCACCTTCTAAATACGATTTTAACATTATTAGAGCCCTGTGGACATGAAATAACACCCCCATAGTCCCCTTGACACTCCTGTTACCCAATACAGTAGACATAATAAGACATAAACAAGACATAATATAGACTCACATGCGTTAACATTGAGGGAGTTCCTTGTTGTTCCTTTTTATGTCTGGCTTCTGTCCAGTACTTCCTGTGGCGGCTCTTGTGTCATCAATGTAACATTAGTGACACCTCGCGACCAGTGTGGAATACTACATATCATCACAGCGTGTCTTTCAATGCGTCTTCTGAAGCCTTATATTTGTCATTTCATTTAGACATTTGTATGCATGAAAATGCTTCATTTAGGCAAAAAGCTGTCAACATTGCTTACATTGCTTACTAATAATAGACTGTATTCATTCATGAAACAACATCAAGCTAGCAGGAGTGTTTGATGCGAGACATATGTCAAAAGAAGACATTTTTATGTACCGTACTGACTCCTGGATTTTGTCTCTTTGCTGGTCCTGGAAGGTAGTCCTGTGGAAAGTGTGGATTTACTTCATTGAGGAGAATGATATGATAGCGTGTGTTGACATACTGGATGTAGATTGCTGGATTCTACAGTGGAACTAATGTTTGCTGATTTGTGTTGCTGGGACATGAATGACTTGTAGGGTCTGGCCACACTGCAAACGTTGGTATCAATGTGATACCAAGTAAATACAGGGCTGGTATTCCTGATACTGATACTTTTTTACTTCATATAAAATACACTAAAATGAATAAATGACGTGAAACATCTACATGTAGCTGTTATTTATCTTGTGCAGTCGTGCATGCAGTGTAGCTCATGTGATCATTGACAGCTTGCAGGATAAGAAATGGAAAGCTAAATGAAGCTTTCCTGCAGACCGCTTTGCTCAGCACTTTCACCGCTGGGTGCTTCTTAATCAAAGCTGGCACCCTGGCAATTACCTAATTAGACATCAATTAATCGGAAACCTTCGGGTCGGCAGTCACGTCTGACCTGCAGAGTCAGGACTAGAAGAGAAATTGATGGAAGCGTCTGAAAACGACGAAGAAATATACTAAAGTGCTTTTCATAATTAACAGCTAGGAAAATAATTGATTGAGACAAGGAAGCTTAATCACGGCACTCAATAAGCAGGACATCACAGCACAGGACATCCATTCATGAAAGGCTTTACACTCGATTGAAGTGGAACAACACATACTCACCTCCTGCCTTTGCCATGATCACGCTCACATGCACTATGGTATGCAGCATGATAGATATATACGTATATATATATATATATATATATATATATATATATATATATATATATATATATAGTATGATATACAGTATGATATATAGTATGATATGCAGTATGGTATATAGTATGATATGCAGTATGATATATAGTATGATATGCAGTATGGTATATAGTATGATATACAGTATGATATATAGTATGATATGCAGTATGATATATAGTATGATATACAGTATGATATATAGTATGATATGCAGTATGGTATATAGTATGATATGCAGTATGATATATAGTATGATATGCAGTATGATATATAGTATGATATACAGTATGATATATAGTATGATATGCAGTATGGTATATAGTATGATATGCAGTATGGTATATAGTATGATATGCAGTATGATATATAGTATGATATACAGTATGGTATATAGTATGATATACAGTATGATATATAGTATGATATGCAGTATGGTATATAGTATGATATACAGTATGGTATATAGTATGATATACAGTATGATATATAGTATGATATACAGTATGATATATAGTATGATATACAGTATGGTATATAGTATGATATACAGTATGATATATAGTATGATATACAGTATGGTATATAGTATGATATGCAGTATGGTATATAGTATGATATACAGTATGATATATAGTATGATATACAGTATGGTATATAGTATGATATGCAGTATGGTATATAGTATGATATGCAGTATGGTATATAGTATGATATACAGTATGATATATAGTATGATATACAGTATGGTATATAGTATGATATGCAGTATGGTATATAGTATGATATGCAGTATGGTATATAGTATGATATACAGTATGATATATAGTATGATATACAGTATGGTATATAGTATGATATACAGTATGGTATATAGTATGATATACAGTATGGTATATAGTATGATATGCAGTATGGTATATAGTATGATATACAGTATGATATATAGTATGATATACAGTATGGTATATAGTATGATATGCAGTATGATATATAGTATGATATGCAGTATGGTATATAGTCATTGTGACACCCGTATTCAATTTGAATTTTTATGATTACATATAAATATTTTAGGGATGTCTGATATTGGCTTTTTTGCTGATATCCGATGTGCCGATATTATTGCTAGTGGACACAGCATCAGCAGTGAGCTGGAAACATCCAGGAGTTTGAAAGGCTTAAAGTTGGACTTAACACTCAAGGCCGCCACCGAGAGGATGTGGTCCAACACAGGATAAATACTAAATAGTAAACTGAAGAGGAAGAAGTAATGTACCTAATAAACATGTATCTGAATGAAAATACACGCAATGTCATACGGAAAAAGCAGCATTTTCATGGACATCCCTACAGACTCTCCTAATCCGGCGCACACAGAAGTGTCAGATTTTATCCGCACTTGCTTCTGGGAATTGTAACATTTCTGCTATTGAGCATAAGCGACACAGAAATGGATGGAAGGAGTGAGCTAGCTTGCTACTAGCCACCCACGGTTGTTGATACGCTTGAGAGGTGTTTTTTATGGCAATATCGCTGAGCCGATATTATCGGCCATCCCTAATATCCCGTATATATACTGTAAGTCAGCGGTCCCCAACCCCCAGGCCGTGGCCCGGTACCAGGCCAGGGGTCATTTGGTACCAGGCCACACAAAAAGAAAAAATAATTTCCATTATTTCATTTTTTTTACGTTTTATTTTGAAAAGTGGCCGGATCCGTCTCACTTGACATTGTGGGTGTGCTAACTTTATCTCATGCCGCACAGATAGACTACTACTGTATTTTTACCATTTTTCTTTCACCTCATATTTGGTCTCAAATGCTGTTTCACCAAGTCCTCAACTTACGAACACAATTGGTTGCAGACGACCGTTCTTAAGTGGAATTGTTCTTAAGTAGGGGAAAAGGTAATATTAGCAATAATATAGGTACTACATGTACGTGTATACATATACAGTATATGTGTATGTATGTAAATATGAGTTTGGATGCAGTAGTAATATTAAACCAGGATAATTAATGAAAAAAACAAGAATAAAAGTGATATAATAATACGTAATGATAAATGTTATTTACCTTTGAAGAGGAGTGGTCCAGCATACGTCGTGGAGAAGGAGGAGTTATTGGAAAAAAGGGCAAATGGTGGTGGTGGTTAGACTCTTCTAAAAGAGGTAGTGTTCTGTGGGTGGTGTAGAATTAAGCAGCCGTATTAACTCTTCATAAACTTTAATCACGCGCTCTGTCCGGGTTGTATCATACAACTACAATGTAGCTTTCTCTCTCCTCCCCTCCTCCTCCTCTTGTTCTCCCTGTTGGTCCCATTAGCAGTGTCACAGTGCCCTCTGCTGGTCAAGCATGTACAGTATAAATATGGACTTATAAGGCAAAACACATGAAAACATAGACTAGTCAGCTTGCGTTTGTATCTCCGAAAGTTCGCACGTCGGATGTTCGTTAGTAGGGGACTTACTATGTACTATGGACTTAGTGTACTATGTGGGAATGCATGAAGGTAAGTTTGATGATTAATTGAGTGCTAATGTGCACATTTGTCTCAAGTTAATTCATGCTAGCACACTGCCTTTTCCCACACACGTCAAGCAGCCATGTCATCATCTCTCTGGACACCTTGGCAGGAACTTGAACTGGTGGATTGTGGGTCGGCATTCATTTTGTGCTTTTAATTTGATGTTATTCATGTCTTAGTTTTACACATTACATCATAAATAAGATAAATTAGGTCGCTATAATGTATGACCCTCCCCGGTCTGCGGGAGATTTGTGGGAACACAAGCCAGTCTGTGGGTTGGGGACCACTGGTGTAAGTGACAGGACCAGCCAAACTATGAAGAGAAGTGTGGCTTATGGTCCCAGAAAGTACAGTACTTTGGGTTGCTTTGACATCTTTAATGTAGGAAATGTGTCAAAGTGGCCCCCACTATTTCATTGTCATGCAAGCAACATGTGACACCCGCGGTGTGAATACATTTGTGTATGTTTTCTTGGAGAATTGTAAAGATCATTTTACTCAACCCAACGTGAACCAAAGCATCACCTTGAAAGCCAACCGGGAGTGTGACGTGCAAACCGTTGCGCCCTGCCTACATGCACGCACACATGCACGCACACGTGATCAGTGGAAGAAATTGCAGCCATGAGCTTGTGTGAGAGCGAAGCGTGTGAACTAGTGCTGCTATTGCGGGAATGCTTGATTGGGAGCCGAGTGGAGGCTCATCAGCGCTGGAACGAGTCACTGCGGGACCCCAGAGACGCCTGCAGCCGCCACACCGAGCGACACAGACAAACAAACATGACAAGAAGAGCACACCGTGTTGTACAACCAGGCCAAAGATGCTTCTGTGCAGGTTTTAATTCAGTCTCAGCAACAAACACTGTTTTTTCCCCTCCATGGGGGTCAACACTTACAGGTGTGGGGGTGGGGTGACGGGAACACAACGTGAACGCTGCTCCAGTTCATTCATGTGCAAACAAAACAAGAAAACACTTTACAAACACTTCCCACCTGAAGCACAAGGTGGCGTCACAGACACGGAAGACCACCACAGCTGAGGGTCTGGAGCAGCGACCTTCAGGATTGGAGGATCCTGAAGGATTCAGTGGCTGGAAACAAAAAGCCTCCACTCTCAAATCCACCAAATGGCAACATAGTCCATGTGAAACCTCGTCATCCACATGTCAAATCCTTCCAACTCATGTCCGTCGCTTGGAAGTGCCCACGACGCTCGTTTCCCTCCCCAGCTCGCCGGCGACACGCTCACGCCCAAAAACAGCAAAAAGTCTGAAGCGGCTTGGCGTCTACCTGCCAAAGATGCCCTCATACTCCAGCAGGATGAGCTCCACTATCTGGTTCTGGTAGACCATGTGGACCGCTATGTTGCCCGTCTCCGTCTCCGGCCGCAGCAGCGTGGGTCCGAACACGATGGCCACGCTTTGGGTCGTCATGCGGTTCGCTTCTCCGTGGTCGATCACCCTGTGTGGGACCAGGGCAGGTGAGGAGAATGAGACATTTGCAACAAAATGATTCCTTTGTAAACGCAACAATCTACCAGGGACAGTCATTGCAGGGGTCCTTCGTCTAACGTGCGACCCGGGTAGCGCATTTTACAGATAACATGCTACATTTTCGTTACAATTTTGCCTTGGCTTGTGTTCGCCTGTTCGGTTAGCGTGCATCACAAACTGTTGTACTCGTGCTTGGTTTGTTTACGCAGCCATCTTGGATCACACCTCGAGGCGAACGCTCATGATACTTAGCTCACGCTTAGCTGCAGCAGCCTGCAAGGCGCATGCATTACATGTAATATACGTTTATTACATGTAATGCACATGCATTACATGTAATATACATTCATTACATGTAATGCACATGCATTACATGTAATATACATTCATTACATGTAATGCACATGCATTACATGTAGCGGCATTGAGAGAACACTAGGGGGCAGTGTTTTCCTGAGCATGAGCAACACAACTGTCACTGCCTAGCTATTCAGCTTCCTTTGAAGCAGGTGTCCTGCTCTCAAGGGTGACTGAAGCCACATCAGATGCTTGATCTGACATCACATCAGTGCATGTTTATTCATCGTTTCTTTTACATGACATAACTTACATCCAACGTCGATGGTATTCTTCCTGTAAAAGTCAAAACCAATCCATGTATGGTGTCTGTGGCTGTGCGTATACGCAAGTGTTTAGCATATGGAATGGATTGTGCCTTATGAGCATCCTTTCACGTTCATATCGCAACCCTTGGTGGTAAAAGCAAGCAGTGTTGGACATTAGGAAGATTACAACAACTCCTACAGTGTTTACATTCACTTCCATGGCTAGCATTGAGATGTAGGACTCAGAACACACACACACACACACACACACACACACACACACACACACACACACCAAATCAGCGCCGGCACCCCCGGCAAGAGGAGAGCAATACGACTGGAGTTGCTTTTAAACAGAAGCAAGGAAACAATAACATATTCATGAAGGGAGAAAATAACATCAAATCCATCCGCTTGATATAACGCCCTCCTCCATACGCTGAATGTCACACCATAAATGTCCTCAACAAACACCACCATGGCTACTAAATTACAGCAAATGCAGGGCCATATAAATGCAAATGCACAAGCTGGGAAAATGTCATTGGGAACATTGGGAACCACCATCATGCTACTGGGGAATAAAAACACTTGAATTAACATATTCATCTCCTCATCAATTCACACGTATTATTCTTTCATACTTACTATCAACTGATACTTACTCCGCACCAGTTCTCCTCTACATTTCAGATACAATTTTGCCTTGGTTTTGGTCCATTATTGCACGTAACAAACGAGTGTGTTTGCTGTGTACTACTTCCATGGAATGGAGTGCCCAAACAAACAAAGCACCCCACATCTTGCTAGAACAATAACCTGGTGTAAGGTTGCTTCACGTCATGTAAAACTACATTTATTCTCTACAAAAGGCATTTTTTCTTCATAGTTTTGGGTGTCTGCAGCAGATGAATTGTGTTGACGTGATTTCCTACGTGAAGCATCGTCTGGCTTGAAAGGCCTTGTGGAGGAAATGAATGAGTGAAAGGTTAGGGATTTCTTTCATGAAGTGCTGATATGCAGGAGATGTTTTTTTAAGCTTAGCCTGGAAGTGAGGACACACACACACACACATTGTGTACTGTACGTGTGTCCACACCATTTAGTGTAGTGTGAAGTATTTGTACTACATACAGTGTACCTACTGCCAGGAAGTGCAAGAAGATGTGTAAATATGATGGTATGGTCTCACCTGCGCAGGTGTTTGAAGAGGACTTGCATTGTGTCCTGGTTGGCTTTTGGCAACTTCTTGATCAAGTCTTTGATGGAATTCAATCGCTGCTTGTAGTCACAACATTCTGAAGCAGACACACGAGGGCAGGGAATTGTCA